>NW_006399827.1:4965876-4971995 GCF_000299155.1 Elephantulus edwardii | reverse complement strand
CCTACCGTTCTTCTATTCTTGAGGAGTGCTTTGCTTATTCGGGGCTTTTTTCCATTCCATACGAAATTGGAGATTGCCTTTTCCATCTCATTGAAGAATGGGGTTGGTATTTGTATTGGGATTGCATTAAATGTGTAAATTGCTTTTGGTAGTATTTTGATATGTCATTTTGAATGTATATTATTCGCTGTAGTCCTGGCAATAATCCAATTTCTTGTATCAGATTCCTAGAATGACTCACCTTTCCCAAGTCTCCCATTCAAGGGCTTCAATTAGTAATTTTTCCCCTCCCAGCTAATATATTCCAGGAGCCTCCACTTTGCAAATTCCATCCATACATCCGGGTTTTACTTCATCAGCCATGATTGATCTGGATTGAATCGGTCTAAGATCCAGTTTTAACTTGTAGAATATTGCATGAGTCAGAATTCCACAGATATCAGATTTCCGCTTATGCTAGTACAATGAAGGGAATATCAAGAATATAATTTCAAAAGATACATTGGCATCAGGGCCAGAAACAGCAAATAGACCAGCAAATCTTTATCACTTGTAGGTTTAAAGAGAACACAGAGAAAATAGCATTATCTCAATGGAAAGTAAAGAGTTGGCACTGTGGAGGAGGAAATGTCTAACAGAACCGTAGAGCAACATACATCGCTTTGCCAAGCGAAAGGAGGGAGGAAGCTAACGCAGATATACAGAAAATGCATCTACTGCATCTTTCCCTTCCCATCCTCCAATCCTTCAGTGTTGCTTCCTATTGCTCAAATCCTGTCACAAGTAGAAAACATAGTTGTTGTTGTTGTTGTTGTTGTTATGTGCCGTCGAGTCCCCTGCAACTCATAGCGACCCTATGTACAACAGCCCTAAACTCCGCTCTGTCCTGTGCCAATCGCACTGTCTCCGACACTCCCATCCCAATAGAGGAAAAATAAAAATTAAATTCTACTGGAGTCAGTTGTTGGGATAAAACGGGTCCAAGAGTGGAAAATAGATGGCAGAGGTCAAAAGGAGAATAACTTTATCAGCAGAAGTGCTAATTAAGGTTTTGTTTTTAAAAGGAATCTATGGGGGGTGTGAGGGGAGAGGGCTGGGCGGGTAGAGAAGTGCAGCAATGAATGAATGGAAATCCAAATTCTCTGTAAATGTTCATTAAAATTATTAAACAAACAACCCCCCCCCAAAAAAACCAGAATCTATGGGGGAAACGCACTCTTTCACTCCATTGCCATCAAGTTGGAAGGGATTCATAGCTGACCCTTTATACGTTTCTGAGCCTGCAAATCACAAAGGAGGAGAGAGCCCATTTTCCTCCCTTGAGCCAGTGGTGGATTTGAACCCTCTGGAAAGGGTCAATCTTTACACTAGCAGGCCAAATTTTACAGAGAGAGCTTAGAATTCTATTGTCAGATTACTTTTAAGACTGTATTTCTAATATTCCATGAGTCTATGAGGCACCATACGGAAAAGTATTTCCCTTTCTTAAATGTAATTTTTCTTTGTCTTGAAAGAAATTGCCTTTTAAAAGTCTAATAAATCTTTAATAAATCTCAATAGATTGCTTCAATTTCAGTCTAATAGAAGAAACTGGTATTTTTATAACTCTGCAAAGAGCTTCCATTTATACAACCTCTCCAGTAAACTTTACAACAACTATATGATCCAAGTATTATATCTATTTTACAATGAAATAAACTGAGGTTGTGACAAACTGAATGGAACTTTGTATAATAAAAACAAAGTCAAACCGTGTCTTTAACCATGTCTTACACCACAGCTGTTCTTGTCTCCATTCCCTGATATCTTAATTATTCCAAAATCCAAAAGTTAAGACGTTATAGCTCTCTTCAACTTAGTAACTACTCAAACTAGGAAGATATTAAATAATTATGCTGCTGAAAAACAACAGACAAATAGGTAGTTGCCTTCTGGAGCAGTTCCATTTTTGTTATGAACTAATTTCTCCAAAAGTGTTTTCAGTCATATTTGGGATGAAAAAAATTAAAATACGAATGTTGATGACCTGAATGTCTTTATTAATATGCTTAAGTTATCATACAATTTGATCTAGCAATCCCACTCCCTCTCTCTCCGATTGCTGTCAAGTCAGTACTAACAGTTTACCCTCCAGAGGGTTTCTGAGACTGTAAAGCACATGGAAGGAGATTGCCCATCTTGCTCCTTCAGAGCAGATAATACCTAAAAATAGCCCAGATGTCTAGGATATGTGAGTAGGTAAATAAAGTACTTATGAAACTCGAACTTACTGCCATCAAGTTAGAACTAATTCATAGATGACTCTCCAGTGGCTTTCCAGAGGCTGTAAATTGCAGCTGTAGATTTAAACCGCCTACCATTGGGTTGACAGCACAATTCCCTACCCCCTCGGGCACCAGAGCTCACTGGTATATTTATATATTATGAGGTATACCTGAACATACCAAAAAAGCAAAATGCTGATAAAACATTAATGTGGCAGACTTTTAAAAATCTGATGCTGAGCAAAAGAAGCTAGACAAAAATAAGTACATGTGTTAAGGTTCCATTTATATCTCTCAAAGATAAAGTCATGCTTAAATTGATGGAACGTAATTCAACAGTGATATGAATCCAAGACGTACAATGCTGATTGACTGGGAAAAGCCATAAGAACATTTTCAACTATAAAGGAAATGGTCTCTATTTTGACTGTTGTAATGGTTATGGATCATATGTATTTGTCAAAATCTAACTGACCATAGACTTACAGTTGGTGTATCCATATGATACCACAAAAAGCTGATGCAAAACTGTGGTGATGGTGGTGGTTGTAGTGGTGGTGGTAGTAGTGTGAGATTTGTGTGTGTGTGTAATACAAAATTTATAAGAAAAAGTACATAAATACCATTAATATTTTTAATAATAAAATTTTCTAGAATAAAACTTGGTCTGTTTCCTCAAAGACTTCATAGTCTTGAGGCCATAATGACTAGGATATAATTCTTTTAAACTCAAGGCAATGAAAGTTGCGTAACATAAATCATTCTATGTGGTCTCTTGTTACTTCACTTGTTTATAATATTGTCTTTAAACATAACTTCCCAAAGATGATTAAAGTGTTTAACATATGAAATAGGCATGCTTTACTCAAATCTTTTGCTTGGAGTATATATTTAAGTAACAATATGAAATTGCTAAAGGAAATAAAATTTTTAAAAACTTGATAAAAGGCACAGGAAATCTGGAAATACCTGGGTCATCACACTGCAGATTTTTAAAATTCCCTTCAAGTTGTTTGATGACTGAAAATTTGGAGTTCCTTTCTAACTCTCCTTACTGAGATCCTGATAAGATACTTTAATTGTAATTTATTTTACACGCAGAATGGGCTCTGCTATTGGTATATCTCAGTTTGGCATATTTAAGTTATGTGTTTGTTCATGGGAATATTATGCAACTTGCTTGTTATAATCACAGAATCTTGGAGCTGGGGAACTAAAAAATTATATTTTATTTTCTCATTCTTCCCTTTCTTCTTTCTTGTCTTTGTTTCATGCCTTCTTTACTTCTGAGAAGTAGTGAAGGTTTTTACGAGAGTCATGTGTGTCTTTAAAAACCATTCCTCAATCTAAAAGAAATTCACTCACTGCCTTTAAGTCAGTTCCAACTCATTGAGATCCTCCATCAGGTTTCCAAGCCTGTAAATCCTAATGGAAGGAGCCCGTCTGCCTTTCTGCCCCCTACACCTGTAATTCCCTCTCAATATATTTTATGTTGTAATGCCAGTACCTATTGACTAGTAACAGTACCATGTGGGAAGCCAAATGTTAAACCAAATGCTTGGTCAGGAACTGAAGGAGGCAAAAACAAGCTAGAATTCCTCTTGTTACAGATTACAAGGAACAAGGTGGTGTTTCTCATGAGACAGATCATAGGAGATAGGCACTCCTGAAACCAAGTGTTGCCTACCACTTCCCAGTTTGTCCTTGTGGTTTCGTCCCTCCTGAGATAAGCAACAGTATGTTAGTAGAGAAAAACATAGCTTCATTAGTATTTCCCTTGTGATTTATCTCCTGGTATTTTTCAATAAAGGCAAGAGAGACTCTGTGTTCGAGGCTTCAGTCTTGAAGTTGAACAGCCCCTGCCTTCACTCTCTATTCTTCCCTTCATTTCTTGGTGTCCTCGTCTCTTTACTCATCCCAGTTGACAACAGTCATTTCTAAATCACATGTTATCTGACTAATAAACCTTATATTGCAAAAGTGAAATGTTTCTCTGACTTTTGTTTTTAAATCTTTTTTTTTTTTTGGTAAAAGTACAATAGATGAGACCATTTCACATTTCTTTGCACACATCTCTTCTTTTTTTAAATTTTTTTTTTATTTTGATACACTAGGGATACTGTAACCTCTTAAGAAAATGAATTCTAATATTTTAACCAGTAACAAAAATATTAGTAGGGAGAAATGGCTACAAAAAGGGCATTTAGTCTGTAATCCTGAATTTCTTGTTCCTTGAGACTTTTCTATTTCATTTTCCTGCTACTGTTGTAGTATTTTACTACTCCAGAGTTTAATTCAGCCCTTTTAATATTTTAATTGAGCCTAAACCAAATCTCTTTTCTTGTTTCCTCTTACAGTTGTTGTTGTTTGTCATCAGGTTGGAACCAACCCATAGCTGGCCTCCCAAGTGGGTTTTCAGAAGCAGTTAATCACAAGGGAGGAAATTGTCCATCCTTCTCCCATGGACCAGCTGGTAGATTTGAACTGTATGCCTTCAGGACTGCAGCGCAACTTCTTACCACTAGGCCACCAAAGTGCTTGGATTCCTCCTAGTACAACTAATACAGATTATAGCTACCTAAACATTTTCCTAAAGACAGTATAATAACAAAAATTAAATAAGCACAATGAACCCAAGAACTCTAAACCACTTTGCTTACAAATGATATCTTGTACAGGTTCAATACTGATCCTATACTCACCAATTTTGATCCCAAACCCAAATTTACCAATTTTGATTCAAAGCCATCCAACAGAACCCAATCCTACCAGATCTTCTCTTATCTAGTTTTCCCCCCGACTTGATCATTTACTTTCAACTAACCTCTCAGAAGATATTCCTAAAAATTAGCACCTCTATTAAACCAAGAACTAGTCCACAATAAGAGTTCTCTTCTAGTGCTGTTAGTTCTGCTTTTTAGTTAAAGACCTTTCTAGGTAAAGATCTCTGAGTTCTGGTTAAATTTCTAGTTACTAGGTCTTTATTTTCTACTTAAAGATAGATACAAGGAGGGATGTCACTTTTCAGTTAGTTCCCACTTTTTAGATGATAAAGGCATAACCCTGTTCCCAATAAAATCTATAGTTTTCCAGTACCTTTATCCAGCTCCATATTTACAAATGAAATATTCTACTCTGCACAAATGGTTACCTATTTTTTTCTTTTTCTAATGAAAGCTCACAAATAATAAGCCTCTCTGTTCAAAAAGGCATCTTTCCTGAAAGGTAGTTGAAGCATACATTTTAGTATTCCTTTATCTTTAAAAATGATCTCTCACTATGTTTCTGAATGAACGGAGTTTTCAATCTATTCTCGGCTCCTGCCTTTCAGCAGAAGAGTTAACAAGAATTTGAGATATTCCAGGTCAAATGATCGAATTAATTTTTACAAAGCAAAGGAAATATAGAGGCATTTCTGGCAGCAGGTCGCATGAATCTACCTTTTGGCATTTGTTACCACTGCTGTCAAAGTCACTGAACCTTGAAAAAGCATAAATACATCGCTGATTGTGGAAGGCGAAAGAAAGCAAGTGATAGGCATTTTGGTGAAGCAGGGTCTTTAAATCTCTGACAGCAAATTTCTAAATTCCTGACAGCCATGGTATTCTAAGTGTTTCTTTGGGTCATCCCGTATCTCGTGACTTTTGCAGATGGAAATACAAAGAGGGATGATGGGTGATGAAATTCACTGCTTGGTACAGGCTTTGTGAATAGCAAAGAGATATTGGACCAATGGAGGCTATAAGTATCCATTTTTATTTAACCAGAAGTACAAAGGACCTTTTCCAAGAAAATTACAAAACATTACTACAAGAAACAAAAAGAGATCTTGAAAAGTGGAAGAATATCCCTTGC
>NW_006399827.1:4937713-4963956 GCF_000299155.1 Elephantulus edwardii | reverse complement strand
AGAGAGAATAGTGCAACAATGAATGAATGGAAACCCAAAATCTCTGTAAATGTTTATGAAAATTAATAAAATATAATTATAGGGGGAAAAAAGAACATTATGCTGAGTGGACTCACTCAGTTTCATAAGAACAAAGACCATTATTATAGAAGAAAAATTGGTAAGATATGTCAAAACTCCAAAAGGGGAAGGGGAAGAGGTAAGATAGTAGAGTGTGGAGTGTGAAGAGGGGGACATCACTGCAGTGATAGACTTTCATGGCAGAGGGAGAGGGTGGAGGAATTAGGAAAGATTCAATGGAGACCTGAAAGGACAGGGTGATAGTAGGCATAGATCAATGGTGGTTGCTTTATAAAACACCATGTACATGAATGAAAGACAATGCATACAAATTTTGTACACAAACCAATATGAAATAAAATATCTTACAAACTTGCTTTCAAAAAAAAAATAAGTATCCATTTTTACAGGTCCACTTTTTAATTTGTTAGAAATATTTAAGTGTGTCTTCACCTGTGAATAAAATGTAAAAGGATGATTTATTTAAATGTACACTTAGGACTTTCATACCAATATAAAATGAATTAGTAGAAAATATTTTACTTAACTCTGGTGGCTTAGTGGTAAGGAGCTGATCTGCTGATCCAAAAACAAACAGTTCAAATCCACCAGCTGCTCCAGGACAGAAAATGGGGCTGTCTGCTCCCACGTGATTTACTGCTTCTGAAAACCTGCTGGAGGGTCAGCAATGGGTTGGTTCCAACTCCATAGTACATAACAACAACAACATTAATTAATGAAGGAAACGAGATGCTGTTAAGCAGATTCAAAGGAGAATTCAAAGTATCATACATGTACTCATATGCATATATATGCTGAAATGCATTTTTAAGTAAAAATATAATGTATATGCTCAATTCCATTCCAACAAACACTACTGATTTTCCTTTGTCTGCCATATTTTCAAATAACCCCAAACACAGCTTTGTTTGTTTCCTTAGAATAATAACTTGAAATTCATCATCAAGAATAAACTATTGCAGTATCTTTAAAAGATTGTCAAAACTTCCTTCCAATCATTTCTCGCCCAATGAGAAAAAAAAAATTTCAAAGAAGATGGAAGGTGAAGGATTAAACTAGGAAAATGAGAAAAGGCCAAAAAGGTTTGTTTGAGACCCTAGGTTTTTACTGATAAATTAATGAGGTCTTTAGCCTCCTAAATGTTCAAAGCTCCAAAAAGAAATTAATTTTTAAAGGCCTTCTGCTCTAGATAACAGCTTGAAAAATACTGCTTTAGTATTTTTTTCATTGCATGTTTTTATCATATGTAATGGATGTTATACTTAATGCTGCATGACATTTTAAGTGATTAAGGGCCTGATGGGGGGCATTAACAATGCGGGACCTTATTTGCATTTACACTAATGATTTTATAATGGGGGTTTTATTATATTAATTATGACTACTGGGAGTCCAAGCAAGCAAAAGAAATGTGAGACATTCCACTCAGATAAAATAACTGTTACCAGATTTGTTGACATAGGTGGTTATTTGCACAAAGGGAAACAAAAGCCTTTCTAACTATTCGTCTTTGCAAGCTTTATGTACTTTGTGGTAATTGCTATGTGCCAGCGGTTGATTCTGACTCGGAACAGCTCTTTGAGACAGAGCAGAATGATCTCATAGGGTTTTCTAGGCTTCTCTCCCCCATAATATCTGCCTGTGCTTTTCTCCTGTGAAGTGGCTGAACCAATGGTTTTTGTCAGAAGTCGAGAGCTTAACTATTTCATCACCAGGATTCCTTTTGTAATAATCCCTAAATTAAATTTTTCGTCATTGCTGGCATAATCTATGGAGAGTTGCAGTGCTAATGCAAAGGTTGTGCTTCTGCTGGTTTGAATCCACCAGCTGCTCCGCTTGAAAAAGACTAACAGTCTTCTCCCTTTATGTTGTGCAGCCTCAGAAATCTGATGGAAGGTCACGATGAGAAACAAACTTGATGGCAGTGGCAGTGAACTTTTGTCGAGTTTTTTAATCTTGGTGGAGCAGTGAATAAGCACTATTCTTATAACCGGAAGGTCAATGGCATCTGCTTCTGTAAAGATTTATAGCTTACAAGGGCCCATGGCATTATTCTATTTTATCTTAAAGGATTGTTAAGAGTCAAGATCAATTTCTCAGCAATGGATTATTTCTTCTGGTTTGCTGGCTCCCAGGTGTTTCTTTCCTTTTTTTCCTCCACAGAGCGATAAACTAAATGATTATATAGCTACAGTCTCAGCATTTGGGTGGGTTGGCATACAAGGTCAAGTGGATGTGCTCTAGCTACAACTCCATTCACTCCTTAAATTCAGTCTAAAAGCAAAAACTCAGTTCACAGCCAATTTCTCTGTTTGCTATCTTGTAAAGAATTTGGATGATACATGGTGTTAATACGGCAAATCGTCAATTGCAAGTAAAAATTACTAGGATGCTCTGGAACTGAGGAAACTCAAAGTCAAACTCATTGCCATCAAGTCAGGACCATTGCACAGCTGATCCTGTACCGGATGGTTTCCAAAGTTATAAAAATAGCCTGGAGAGAAGACTGCTTGTCTATCTCCCACTGAAATTTGAACTGCCAAAAAAAGGTAGGACCTCTGGATTAGCAGACTGTCATGCACTCGTTCACTGCCACCAGTCACTCAGGCATCCATCGTCATCGAGTCAGAACCCACTCTTAGCTGACTTTACAGTGGGCTTCCAAAGACGGCAAATCACACTAGAGGAGATTGCCCATTTTTCTACCATGGCACCTCTGGTCCATTTGAACTGGGGTCTTTGGGCTGGAAGTACAACTCCTCACTCCTTAGACACCTTCTTCTGGGAGCCTCTAACTATTTCTTGAAAGCAACTAAAGAGATTCTAGGTCATTTGAATCTTGTCTCTGACAGGTACAATCATTTCTTTGTGTTTATGCAGGAAGCTTTTGCTACAGGCATGGACTTCTGTGGATCCCAGAGAAAAGAATCATTTTGAGGCAGAAACTTTCATGCACCCCCTTGAACCAACTAAGTATAGAGGGGAGGGTTAAACTGCTAGTAAAGACAGCAGGAGGGAGTTGAGGCAACACTCTCACATCAGTTTAGGCTGCGTTGTTCTTTAAAGGCAATAAAAGACGAGGAGGAAATGGTCTAATTTGGCTGCCTGTTTGTTACTCCAGCAATACAGGGCTTGTAATAAGATTTCACACTTTAATTCATCTGAGAACCTTGCAGTGTTTTACAAGCGCTAATTACTGAGAATCTAACGATGCTTAACAAAGACAAGCAGAGACTACAGAACAGATCCTATTTTTAAAGTTGGTAAATAGACTGGAGAAAATTCACCATTATGAAGAGCCTTGAGAAAGAATTAGGACAAACAGCCTCCTGACATCAGAAGCTTTTCTCCTTACGGTATTACAGCCATAAAACAATATGACATTTTCCTGGGAATGACGTTTTCTTTATATAACTTTCTTTATTTTTAAATAATGGACCAGATATTGAATAAGGAAGAAGGATTCAGAGTCTATATGGGACAACCAGGATTGAACTCTGACTCATGATAACCACATGTGTATTAGAGTAGAACTGTGGTTAAAACTGTTCTCAATGGCTGGGACCTTTTGAAAGTCAATCGCCTAGGTTTTCTTTCACTATCCCTCAGGGTAGACTTAAACTTCTAATTGTTCGCTTAATAGCCAAGCACATTAACCATTTGCACCACCCAGACACTCTGGTATGCAGATGTTGTTGTTGTTGCTATGTGCCATCGAGTTGCCTGGGACTCATAGTGACCTTATGTATAATAGCTCTGAGCCCTTCCCTAACCTGAGTCTCACTGACTCAGACACAGCTAGTCCTATTGCTCCAGTTACCATGTCGATCCATCTCATCCAGGGTCTTCCTCTCCTGTGCTGCCCCTCCACCCTTCCAAGTATGATGTCCTTCTCCAAGGACTGGTCCCTCCTGGCCACGTACCCAAAGAATGTGAGATGCAGCTTCCAAAACCTTACCTCCAAGGAGAAGATATGCAGATATTATATATTACAATTATAATACTTTGTGATTAGTGCTGTGATGAGGGTATCTACAAAGGTCAACAATAGTATGTACCGTGGCCTGCCAAAAGAATGGACAAATCTGCATTAAGACAAATACAGCCAGTGTTGTTGTTATGTATCATCGAGTTGGAACTGGCTCATAGCTGACCCTCTCCAAGGTTTTCAGGACTAAACATTGCACAGAAGAAGATTGCCCATCTTTCTCCCATGAAGCATCTGGTGGATTCAAACAAACAACTTGCCTTCAGATTGGCAGTGTAACTTCTTACAACTAAATCACTAGAGTACTCCTTAAAGGCATGGGTGGTGAGATTTTGTCTTCTATACATTTAGAATGTTGTCAGGAGGGGCTAGTCCCCGGAAAAATCCTTCATGCTTGGAGAATAGTAGGGTCAAAGCACAAGAAGAAGACCTTCAACCAGATGGATTGATGAGTGACTGCAGCAGTGGGCACTGCAGAAATTCTGAGGAGGGGCAAGGAGTTGGTAAAGTTTAGATCTGTTGCACATAAGATCATTATGTGTCAGAGGTGACCTGATGGCATCAAACCTCAGTGACAACCTCCCCCAACAGGAAGGTTAGACTTTGATTTGAAGAATGAGTAAAAGAGCAATGGAATGATTTTATAGATGAAAAGAACCTTTGCAAAGGTGTAGAGATATTGCATACGGACCAGCATGTCAGTTGATACAGTTAAATATAACCAAGAGGGAGGATGGTTTAGATGAATTGCATTATGCATGAGGAAAAATATATAGAGTTAAACAGTACTGGGAATAAGAAAATATTGTACTCATAAAGCATAATTCACGTCCATGTAAGCAACACCTGAATTAAGATCACTTATTACTTTAAAATTACATCAGACACATGCTTTCAAAAAACCTACAATGTAACAGTAATTTCTCAACATTGAATTAATTAACAGAGCAGCTGCCTTGCTTTTTAGCTTCTAATCTTATTAGAAATCCACGCTTTGGAGCTTTTCACTCCAACCTTTTTTCCCCAAATGAATTAGAGGTAGGATTCCATTATAATTTCCTTGTTTTATTGAAAGGAAATAGTTCCAGGTTTAATAAACATATCATATATATATATATATATTTGCCTTTGAGTCGAGCATGACTCGTAGCAACCCTATGAACAAAAGGCCTGAAGCCCCTCTACAACTATCGACATTTATCAAAGTTCATAGAGTTCCCGGAGGCATGTTGTTTAGGAAAAGGATGCCACTCCTGCTTTCTATAGAAAGCATTGAGAGCGTTGTAAAAGTTAGGTTTTTAAATATTTTTTTTCTCATATATTTCCACTTAAGGACATGTGGGTGAAAAATTTACTTAGCTACCTCCCTTGACCTATAAAATACTCTAATTCCGTTTCAATCTCAAAATCTTAGAAAACTGATGACAAAGAGAAAGGAGTGGTTTTCCAACAAAAACGGCATCACCTGTCATTGTAATTTGTTTTAAATTACCATAGAAATGGAATTCTTTTTTCTTGCTAGCATTTCTCATGGGCTTCAAACCAACCAGTGAGTATTCTACTTTACCTGTTCGAACATGATGTGCATGGCTCAGTATGAATCTTGCAAACGACTATATTTACAGCTCAAATCACACACATAGTGAACTAAAATGATAAGTAACTTATTGCCCTGTTAAAGCTACTTATGCATGAGTTTGAAAAATTGTATCATCTAGTCCAATCTGTAATAATCTCAGACTCCGTGGACTTAATTGTCCATTTAGAGGCCAGAGACCTACTGAATAAAGAGAAAGCTAATGTAACATAAGACTTTCTGATGTGATTTCTTGGCTATTGCCTAGAAAGAGTGACATTTGTTAGAAAGCAATCGCTAGAAATCTGTAGATGGGTTTCGTTTCATATGTGGGTTCTTGGGGATGTGGATCACTTATTTATTCAAGAAAACATCTGCTGGTCTTCTACTATAAGCACAGCCCTGCATTATATACCAGCAAAAAGAATAACTATAAGACTGTTCTTGTTTTGTGATATACTGTATTCAAAACACAATCATATTAATGAGTGATTAATTTAAATCCTGAAACAAAAATACAATCATATTAGTGAGTGATTAATTCAACTCACTGAAATAAGCCTCATAAAATGTATTTAGAAAATCCTAAAGAAAAAATAGATACTTGGACTCAATTTTTTACTTCATAGTGATGTTGTTGGGTGCCGTCTGAATGACTATAACTGGTAGAACCCCGTGGACAATAAATAGGGTGATGCCTTCTCCTATGCTGCACCCCTTTTTATAATCTCTGCCTTGCTCAAGCCCATTTTGCAGTTTCTGTGTGAATCCATTTGCTGAGAGACTTCCTCTCTTTTACTTCACTTCTGCTATTCCTAGCAGGAAGTCTTTCTCCAGACCATCACTCTGTCACCATGATAGACTCTCTGGTCTTGATTGTGTGTACCACTTGCTTTGAACAATGGAATGTATTGTTTTGGTTTTGTATGCTCTTGAGTTAGAACCAGCTCATACCTGACCCTCCAGCAGGTTTTCAGAGACTGTACATCACAAAGGAGAATGACTATCTTTCCTCCATAGAACAGTAAGTACATTCAAACTGTTTGCCTTTGGTTGAAAGTGCAACTTCTCACCACAAGAGCTCCCTATAGAATATATTGTGGTGTATTGTCGGGTCAGAGGTGACTCATAGCTGACCTTCCAATGATTCTCAGACCAGAGTAGGGGGTGGGGTAACTTCCCAACTTTCTCCCATGGAGCAGTTCGTGGATTCTAACCGTGTACCTTTGGGGTGGCAGTGTAGCTCCTTGCCACAAGGTCACCAGAGATCCTTGTAGAATATATTATGGTGTTGTTGTTGTTGTTGTTGTGTACCATTGAGTCTGACCCGACCCATAGCTGGCAGGTTTTCAGAGGCAGTTAATCTCATGGGAAGAGATTACTTATCCTTCTATAGCTGAGCAGCTGGTGGATTTGAACTGTGTGCTTTCAGGATTTCAGCGCAGCTTCTTGCCACTAGACCACCAGAGCAAAAGTAGCAGAAACTTAAAATGTGCTTATAGATATGGGTTTGCCCTTGCAAACTATGGAAGAATGTGCCTTGGAGAACTGCTGTTGGCCAAGAACAAACCAGGAGCCTCAACAAAAGCCAGTTTGTCTAGAGCGTAAGTAGAGCTGATTTTTACCAATGATGTGGCCACACTATGTTCTATAAAAAGATTGAGCCTGTGGCTAAAGGATTGGCCCAACTACCACAGCAGAAGACCCCCAGCTTAAACTGAAGGTATTGGAGAAAGAAGGAATACTGACAACTGCGTACCTCTTGCAGTTCTATGGGCAAGAAACTGGCCATAGATGCTAACTACACCTTGCCTGAGACAGAAGATTTCCCTGAAACTATTATCGCTCTACGACAAGCTTTCAACTTGAAACCAGTGGCACTCTCAATGTCCTCCTCTCAGCCAAAGCGTGGACAGGTCTAAAAGATAAAGAATTACCTTGAAAAATGTGCTCTTTAGAATGATTGACTAGATGGGACCAAAATGGGCAGCATTTGCTTCAAACCAAAGACAGGAAGACAGAGCAGGACAAGGAAACGGGATGGCTAGAAATGAGAGAACACTGATACACTGTGACAAACTTCAGGAGACAAACTGCGTATGAGTTGTTGATTGGAAAACCAACTAGCTATGTACATTTTCTTCTAAAGGACAATGAAGTGTTTAAAAAAAGAATACTTAGAAATCAATAGACCACCAAAGTCTATCTCATGTGACTAATGCTGTCTCCTGAAATGTCGCCAAACCAACCAGTCAATGACACAAAGCTAACTTTGTTCCTAATCCAATAAAGGAATAAACCACCCTCACAAAAATGTGCCCGTGACAGGAAAGGAAGAAAGAATGTAATTACAAATTTGGTTTATAGCAGGTCTTTCAATGAAAAGACTGACTTGGGATTGAATAAAGATTCTGAATGAATGACTAGGATACAACAAAACAAGGATTTGAGGAGACAGATTGCAAGAATCATAGGGCACAAAGTGCTTCTATTTTCTAATGGAGAGTGAACAACTTATATAGGAGGATCCACTAATGAAAAATCAGAATATATTCCTAGGAAAAATACTTCAAATCACAGACTTGTGCTAATGATTCAGAATCATACTAATTCCGAAGAAGACAAGGAACAAGAAATACTATTAATGGCATCAGATAGATCTTGGCTGAAATCAGAAACTAATGAGGGTTCCAAAGAGCACAGCAAAATGAGAAGTTAATTCTGACTCCTGGGGACATGAGAGTTTCTCCCTAAGGGCCTGGATCTTGAGGGTCTAGAATGGCAGGAAGGTGGTCAGGGAAGAGCCCTGGCTTCTGTGTGGGTCACTGGAAGCTTTAGGAAGGCCGTGGATTCATGATCCAAGTGCTAATTTCTGGCCAAGACTACTAAGACTTGACAATAATTTCTTTTCCTGAAACTATCAATCAAACAAACAAAATACTAAAATCAAAATAAGTGTTTTAAAATGCTAAAATCAAAATGGTTAGATATTTTTATCAATAATTGAGTTCCCACCCATGTGTGTTTTACTTTCTTTCTCTCTGCATGTACATGCATCCATTCACATATACACAAAATACACCTCTTGGCTTAAATCAAACGGCTCACTTTTGGTTTTGTTTGTTTGATTGATTTCTTCCAAAAGCACAGACTCAAAATTGAGTGTGTAACTTCTTTCCCCCTTCTACCTCCATGTGGTGGAATGGCTTCCTTTTTACAATGTCTATTGTTGAGAGAGCTTAGTTGGCAAAGATGGGTCATTTTAATCTGCAGTCCTCAGGCCTGGTGTTAATTGTTTTTGGTCAAACATTCTTCTAAGTGGTATAGCACCAGTCGGTCCATTTGCTGTACTGAAATAACTTGTGGTTGCTGTGATGCTAAACACTGTGACACTGATGTGCCAAATGTGATAATGGTGACCCATGGTGGATAGTGTTTGGTGGAGCTCCCTGACTCAAACAAGAAAGAACTAAGTGACTTTTATCTTTAATTCAGCATGAGGCACCTGAAGCCAAAAAAGAAGAGGCAGCATCTGTGATCCTGCCTTTTTTTCAGATCCCAACTAGGCAAGGAATCACAATGAAGGGCCACTTGACTTTTATTAGCATTTGCACTAGAATTGACCTTAAATTAGTGCCATTCCATTTCCCTCCCCTCAGCCTCAGCTTGCCCTGCAAACACAGCAAAGCTCCAAGAAATCATTGCCAACCACAGAGAACACAGCATCCAGGACACCTTTTTACAGTCTCTTAAGGAGTCAGGAGACGTGGGGTCTGTCATACCCAATATGCTGGAGATTTACGGGAACTATGATTGTGGTTCAGGGAGCCTGTTGGAAAAGACATAAATCTTGGCAAAAGAGTCAGTCAAGTCATATAAAGATGCCACTAGGAAAACCACAAGTGTCACAAGCTGTACTTATTAGCCCTGCGAAATCAAGAAATGCAATAAATCTCAAGGAATGCATATAGATGTGCCTTTCTTGTTCTAAGTCATCTTCATATAAAGCCATATTTTTAAATCATCAATCAAAGAGAGGCAGAGAATAGTGACTAGAGGGACATGAACCAGTGTTAAGCAGGAATACTATAATAATTTATTTTATTTGCATAGGAAGCTCTGGTAGCCTACTGGCAAGAAGCTGTGCTGCATCCCAAAGGCATGTGGTTCGAGGCCATCAGCTACTCTGTTGGAGAAGGATGGGCAATCTCCTCCCATGTGATTAATTGCCTCTTAAAACTTGCCAGAGAGTCAGCTACGGGTCGGTTCTGACTTGACGGTACACAACAACAACATATTTACAGTGCTCGCTAGCTTACAATATGCTCTCATACTCTTTTATCTCATTTCTTAAGGGCACCACAAACTTGTCTAAGAGGCATGCAGGTATCTCCTGACTCTCTATGAAGGAGAAAACCAGGGATGACGAAGTTTAGGAAGTGAACAAACCCCCTTTGTTAATGTCTAACAGCTTGATAATGACTGAGCCAGGACTCAAACAGATCTTTGACTCCTGGTTCAAAAACTCTTGGCACTACTTAGAGCATCTCAAGATCATCACAACGACTTGGTATGGGCTCTCAGAATCAGTCTAGCTAAGATGGTAATCCTTCCATCTTTTTTAGAGACTGTTGTAAACACAAAGATAGGGAGATTCTGCAGGTGGGACGAGTGATTAATGAGTGAAATCCTAATAACCTTTTGTGCTTGTAATGCCTCTGAGTTACAAAGTACTACCACAATCTGGATTAAAATTATTAATTTAATGCTATTTTACACTTAGGGGCAAGCTCCAATGATTCGTCCCATAAGTGTAGTTAATCTGATTCCTGTGCAGTCCGTCAGGTGAAGGCCATATGTAAAACTGCTATTTCTGTTCTTAAGACATAGCATTATTTCTGATTTAATTAAGTAGCAAATTTCCTTTCATAATTTTTTTAAAATTTTTTTGTTTTCTTTTATACTGAGTTCTAATACATTATTTTTCGCACCGGATCCCTCCCATTTCCTTCATCCCCCCCACCATCAGATTTTGCCACCCTTTGATTAACTCCCCTCTCCACTCATCCTCATCCTTCTGCTTCCACCCTCCCCCTTTCGTATTCTCAAAGTGAAATGCAGCTTATTTCTTCCATTTCCATCCTTTAGAAACCCAAACTGTCCTGGGTAAAGTTCACCATTGTTCTTTGTCTTGAGCCCTGGAAAGGATTGTCATTAGGTGCTATAGAGTTGTGTCTGAGTAATAGCTGTTGTATGTCTCTTAGATACCCTGGATAAACAGAGCTGAGCAGTGCCCTGTACTGTGCCATCCTTATCATCAATGAAACGCTCAAGCCCATTGGCTTAGCCATCGTATCAGTCCAGGTTGCTGAAGGTTTTCCTCTCTTTTGCGGACTCTCCACATTTCTGAGCATAATGTCCCCTTCCAAGGAATAGTCTATCCTAACAACATGTCCAAAGTATGTAAGAGCATTTGCCACCCTTGCCTCCAAGGAACATTCTGGTTCTTTTGGCGGTCTGTGGGATATTCCGTATTCTTCTCCAACATCATAGTTCAAAAGCATCCATTATGTTTCTTTCATCCATATTCAATTTAATGTCCGTCACTCAGATTCATGTCAGGTGATTAGAAAAAAGCCACAGCTTTAATCAGGCACACCTTATTCTTTAACCTGATATCATCACTCCTCAGCTCTTTGGAGATGTCCCTGACAGCAGGCTTTCTCAAAGTTATACATCTCCTAATCTCCTGACTGCTGGTACCAAGAGTGTTGATTGTGGATCCAAGATGAAATGGTTGACAATTTCAATCTTATCTCCACCTATCATGATATTGTATATTGGTCAAGTGGTGAGGATTTTTTGTTTTCTTGATGTTCAGGTGTAATCCATATTGAAGGCTGTAGTCTTTTATCTGCTGCAGCAAACACTTTCAAGTCCTTACTTTCAGCAAGAAAAGTTGTATTGTTTGCATAACACAGGTTGTTGATGAGTCTTCCTCTAATATTGACACCACATCCTTTTTCATAAAGTCCAGTTTCTCAAATGATTTGTTCAGCATTCAGATTCAAAAAGTATGGAGAAAGGATACAACACTCATGCATTATTTTGTTGATTTTAAACCATGCAGTGTTCCCATGCTCTGTTCATACAACAGTTTCCTATACTCTGGATGCAGGGAGAAGATAATAATGACTAGAAAAAAATTATTCCGTAGACTTGTTGAGCTGCATGTATTTTTAAATGCACTAGGAAAACAAACAGATTCAACCTGGAAAGGGTTAAACCGGGCTGCTCCTTGGAGGGAAGGATTATGTTAGGCTCCGTCTAACATACTTTGGACATGTTGTAAGTAGAGACCAGTCCTTGGAGAGGGACATCATGCTTGGGAGGGTGGAGGGACAGAGCAGGAGGGGAAGGCCCTCTATGAGGTAGGTTGATTCAGTGACTGGGGTAATCAAGATGGGTGCGTTGGAGGCAGTGAGATTGGCACAGGACAGAGCAGAGTTTAGGGCTGTTGTACATAGGGTCACTATGAGTCACAAGCTACTCAACGACACATAACAACAACAACAACAACAATACTAGGGAGAAGAATACACAGCTCTCCCCAACTCCAGACTTCTTCTAGAAGCTAATGTTAGAGGGTGGTGGTTGAGAACAAAGACATTAGAGTCAGAGTTCTGAATTACAGATCCAAGCTCCATCATCTACCATTTATTTGACCAATAGTAAAATCTTAATTGTCATCTTGCTTATCAATAAAAATTACCACTTGTGTTCCTTGGAAAACTCTTTTTTTTGTTTGTTTGTTTTTTTTTGTTTTGTTTTGGTAGTTTATTTTATAGACTTTTTCTATTTCACATACTTTGTAAATTTTCAGGAGCTCTGGTGGCATCGTCTTTAGGGAGTTGTGCTGTTAACCTAAAAGCAGTACCTCTCTTGTGGTTTGAACCCACCTGTTGTTCTTTTTTTTTTCTATAATTATATTTTATTAATTTTCATAAACATTTACAGAGATTTTGGGCTTCCACTCATTCATTGTTGCACTATTCTCTCTACCCTCCTCCCAGTTTGTTCTTGTCCAAATGCCACAGTGCTTGTCAAAGCCAGTTCTGATTAATCTTCTTTGTCAGTGTATCCTTTGCCATTCCCTATCACTCCTCCCTGAGAGAGACTTCACCCTGAGTCATAAGGAAAAGGGGACGGCGTATTCTCTTAGCTACTTCCTGCTGAAAAGGGACGCTGTGGGTTTCAGGGTGAAGATCTTCTCTCACTACTCTAAGGAAAACTCTTTGTTTCTGTTGTTATGTGCTATCGAGTTGACTACCATGCATATCCATTTTGAGCAACAGCCCCGAATCCTGTCCTGTCCTGTCCTGAGCCTGTCTCACTGACTCTGACACAATTCCCCCCATGACCCCAGTTACTGTGTCTATCCATCTCCTATGGGAACTTCCTCTTCTGTGCTATCCCTCCACCCTTTCCAAGAATGTTGCCCTTCTCTAAAGACTGGTCCCTGCAGGCCATGTGCTCAAATAATGTGACATGCAGTTTCACAATTATTGCCTCCAAAGAACAACTTGGTTTTACCCTCTCCAGGACAAACCTCTTTGTTCTCTTGGCTGTACAGGGTATGATCAATACTCTTCTCCAGCACCACAACTCAAAGGCATTGATTCTTCTTCTGTCATCCTTAGCCATTGTAAGCTCTCAGGTGGCTAGCCAAAAACACTCTTTACTTGATTTAAAAATACTTTGTCTAACCCATCCCTTTCTAGCAATCAGTAACAGGCAATAATTTATGAAAGAATGCACGTACGTAGATAGGCAAGATAAACAGGCAGATAAGATTATAACATAACCATGTAATTTTGGGCAGAATGATGTTTTTTCTATATTTATTTACATGTGTATAAATAGCTCCATTATAGTATATGCAAATGTGCATGTATTTCATATATCAGCATGAAGAAAACAAAAATTTTCATCAATGAAACAACTGACAACATCATGAAACACAGAGGGGAAAAAATTGAAGATGTTAATGATTTCATTTTACTTGGATCCACACTCAACACCCATGGTAGCACAAGTTAAGAAATCAAAATATATGTTGCATTGGGGGAAATTTGCTATCAAGGACCTCTCCAAAGACAATGGCATAATTTGAAGACCAAGTTGAAGTCTGAGTTTATGACTAACACACCCTTCACACATACCTGAATCTGTTCTTTCTATAATGTCAATGTTCCCCATCTCACTTACTAATATAGTTCATCATTTTTGTCATGCCTATATTTAATCAGAAATGTCTATCATATTTCAAACATATCTAGGATCTGACTTCTCATCACCTTCATTATAACCAAGTCATCAAAATCTTCTTAAGTCATCATTGTATTTTTTTCACTTGATTTGCTCCGTTATAGTATATCATGAACACAGGAGCATGAATGATCTGGTATATGAAATACAAATATTTCAGTTACTTTTCTCTTGGCTCTCAGACTGTGCTTATAGCTGTACATTCTCTGCTCTATTATTGAAGCTGAAAGCATGAAAACCACATTTCCACATGACTCTTGCTAACGGTACTCTTGTGTTCTGTCAGTAAAGGGCATTGCTGATATTTCCGTATTTGGAGAAAGGAATGGCACATATTGCCAATTTCTGGACCTTACAACAGCAGCAGGAGAAGACATGAAATAACTGTGTGTTTCAGCATCACTGAGGATTCCATTGCCATTGGTGGTCCCAGCATTATAAGCAGGTATAACCCTGCTAATTGGTAACAGCAGTTCTTCCCACAATAGAGGGCATAACACTAGCAGAAATGACCACAAGAATACTTCAAGTTCATACCAAAAGCAAGTGTGTGGACTCCAACAGGGATTGTGATGACATCTGATCGCTGGAGAGTCCTTCTTTGTTTCTCTTTCAGCCACAATTGCTTAAATTAATACAGTCTTTGGTTCTGGTTTCTTTAATGGACCAATGTCCAACGACATCTTTTCAGCTCCTTGAAATGCTATAATCAAAGTTGCATAGGTGTCCTTGTTGTAGAAAGAAAACAATCATTATTTTGCTTATAGAACAGTATGAAAATAAGCTCCAGATAGGAGGATATCCCTGCTTAGAGTAAAAAAAAGATTAATAGGAAGTTGGAATGAAGGAAAAGAATAAGGAAAACATTCTAGGCAGAGAAACTAGCAAGTACATACATTTTTAGGGATGGATGGTCCAAGAACTTAGGGAGAGACAGATCACAAGTAGGTAGGTGGATAAGTAGGTAGAAAGGTAGGAAAACAGAAAGATGATAGATAGATAGATAGATAGATAGATAGATAGATAGATAGATAGATAATAGATAGAGTCTAGAGTTACATACATAGTCACTCTACTTTTGTAATTGAATTCAGATTCTTTTTCCTCTCTTAGTAAACACAGTCTTTTCTTAACCCCTTTTAACTCGGCTGGAGAGCAGACTGTAGGCAGCCAAGGGCAACATTAGTCGTAAAGGAAAAGAATGTGTAAACAAGTTTCATACATCCTGTTTGACAGATGAAAAAAATTAGCCACTATATAACCCAGGGGCATGTACAGAAACATAATTAATCAATGTTTGTAAATTGCTCTAAAACTGAGTGAGCATAAACATATGAAAAATCGTATGTTCACTCCCCTCCTATGATGCAGTCTGATAGGGACAGAGTAGGTCTATGAGTAGCGGGGAGGAGCAGGTGGTCAAGTTAAACCTCATAAGGACAACTTTCTAGTAAGAAAAGGGACATTTCTATTACATTTTATTAAGATTGCTTTATTATAACAAGCAATAACAGTTATACATAATTAAACAATAAAGCAAGGGTAGGCATGTGTGATTTGAGTGAACTCTGAAATGCATGCCTCAGGCATGTAATAAGTCATAATGATAGAATCAAAAGGACTTTAATCAAGAAGACTTCATTAATAACCTAGTAATTCATGCCCTGTTGTCTATTTATTGCTCTACTAACCTAAACATTTTTATGAGCATAAAGGTTCTCTTTTGCCTCATATAGCTCCAAAATTAATAATAATAATCAAAATGCTGATAAAGAACAGATGTCAATTTCCCAGAGACAGCATTTAATATTAAATGAAAAAATCTTGAAGGTCTTCTGTCTCAATGTCACATTCGAGGGTAGAAAAAAAAGATGTGCACATAGCAATGCTTTTCACTTCCCACTTTGTTAGATTATCCCTGTGATATAGTTAAACGGACCATGAAATGGACTCCTTCAAAACTAAATTTCAATAGATTAAAATATATAGGAATTTTCACACATTTACTGTTCCTGTCTCATAAATAGGACACCCAGAAATAGTTCATTTTTTAACAAGTCATAGATTAACACTTTAAATAGAAATAATCCAAAGTTATTGACATTTCCAACTGGCTTTCTTTTGCAGAAAGATTTGTCATCTTAATTTATCTTAAAGCTACCCAGTTTCCAAAACAGTGTAATTTCTTCCATAATACCCAGAAAGCAATACATATAAAGATCAGGTCTGGTTAATATTTAAGTTGAAACTCTGGTGAGCTAGTGAAGAAGAAGCTGTGCTACCAACCCAGAGATTGTTGTTGTTATGTGCCGTCGAGTCGCCTGCAACTCATAGCGACCCTGTGTACAACAGCCCTAAACCCTGCTCTGTCCTGTGCCAATCGCACTGTCTCAGATACACCCATCCCAATTACCCCAGTCACTGAATCAATCCGCCTCATAGAGGGCCTTCCCCTCCTGCGCCGTCCCTCCACCCTCCCAAGCATGATGTCCCTCTCCAAGGACCTGCCCCTCCTTACAACATGTCCAAAGTGTGTCAGACGAAGCCCCAGAATGCTTGCCTTCCAGGAGCCTCCTGGTTTAACCCTCTCCAGGATGAATCTGTTTGTTTTCCTAGCAGTCCTCAGTACTCTTCTCCAGCACCACAGCTCAAAGGTATCAATTCTCCTTCTAGCCTCCTTAGTCATTGTCCAACTCTCTGATGCATAACAGGTGATAGAAAAGAACATGGCCTGTATCAGATGCACCTTAGTCTCCAGAGGAGCACCATTGCTCTTCAGTACTTTGGAGAGGTCCCTAACAGCAGACTTTCCCATTGCAATACATCTTTTCATTTCCTGGCTACTGGTGCCAAGAGTGTTGACTGTGGAGAAAAGCAAACTAAAGCTGTGAACAATCTCAATCTCTTCACCATCCATTCTGGTGCTGCCAATTGGTCCAGCCCAGAGATAGACAGTTCAAATCTCCCAGCTTCTCGAGGGAAGAAAAAAGGCAATCTTTTCCCACACAATGCATAGCTTCTGAAAATCCAATAGAAGGTCAGCTATGAGTGAGTTCTGATTCAATGGCAATGAGGTGAATATATATCTGTTACAGTCAGCATGTTAAGAAAAACTACTTAGATGCTAGAATTCTGACTCAGTCAAAATGAAGTTCACTAAATTATGCAACTCCAGGAAAAGCCACTCATACTATATTTTAGTATGTTGTTTCAGACACAGGTTCCCAGGTATCTCCACAGGAAATCCGATGTTATAAAGGCTACTTCAGATCATAGGAGCTCTGGTGACCTAGTGGGTAAGGAATTGCAAAGATAGATGATTCGATTCACCAGCTGCTCTGAAGAAGAAAGATGGGCAATCTCTTCCCATGGTCTTTACACCCTCTGCAAACCCAGTGGAGGGTCATCTACGAGTCAGTTCTAACTCAACAGCAATGACTTGAGTTGATTTCAGCACAATGTTCTAGTGCTCGAAGGCAGCTACTTTTACTCCTTTTGCACATTTCTGAGATCTTGAAGAATGTGTCACTGATTTTATGTTGGTTAGGAGTTTGTGGCTTTGGTGTTTTTTCCATTTAGTATATAACAGAGGCCAGCAAATGTTGAAATGTATGCTAAAAAAAGCCTATCAATCATTTCGTATTTAAGATTTCTCTTCTCTTTTTTCCCAAGAGCATTGTTGCAGTGTAGGAGTGGCTGACTAGATCATAGTTCAAGTGGACTAGTCTGTAGGGAATTGCACTACCAACCTAAAGGCTGCACCTCTCTGGTGGTTCAAATCCACCAGTGACTTCTTATGAGAAAGATCAACAGTCTTCTCTGTGATTTACAGCCTAGGAAACTCAAAGAAGACAAGCTATGACTCAGTTCTGACTTGACAGCAATGAGTGTCAGGGTTTTCTCAAGTGTAACCTTGATTTAATAATTTAGTGGTTCTATAAACTAATGGTTCTAATACTAAACCAACTTGATTAGCTTCCCATTTATTCTGACCACAGTTTAGCTTGTCAGTGCCCATTTCCACCATCTGTTCATCACTTCCCAAGGTCAGGTGCTCTAAGCACAATAGCTGCTCCATCATTCAAGATAACGTGTGCTGGTGTGTGTGTGCCTTCATTTATAATCTTCCCAGTGCTCAGGATGTTGTAGTTGTTGTTATGTGCAGTCGAGTTGCCTGCGACTCATAGCAACCCTATGTACAACAGCCTTAATCCCTGCTGTATCCTGTGCCAATCTCACTGTCTCTGACACACCCATCCCGATTACCCCAGTCACACTGAATCAATCCACCTCATAGAGGGTCTTCCTCTCCTGCACTGTCCCTCCACCCTCCCAAGCATGAGGGCTCTCTCCAAGGACTGGTCCCTCCTTGTAATATGTCCAAATTATGTCAGACGAAGCTTCAGAATCCTTGTATCCAAGGAGCATCCTGGTTTAACCCTCTCTGGGATGAACCCATTTGTTTTCTTAGCAATCCGTGGCACATTCAATACTCTTCTCCAGCACCACCCCTCAAAGGCATCAGTCATTGTCTAGCTGATAGCAATCTAAAAATTTTATCTATGGAAAATCATACTGGTACTTTTAGATTTGTTCCTGTCCCCAACAAGACATTAACTTTCTCAGTAGTCGATGAGCTTTTTCAATCACCAACTGTTTATAAAATGTCTCCTTCAGACAGCAGAGCTGGAGACACAATGGTAAAAATGACACATCCCCTGACCACAGAGTGGTTACAATCATCATGTAGTGACTGGTTAATGTTATACACCACCATTCTCCTTTGTCTGTCTGTTTACTCAGGTCTAGCTCAATATAAATGAAAGGGACACAATATGTGCTCTAGAAGTCTTTATCTCAATTTTACCTGATTTCATTTTTATGTCCTGAATATTTGTGTATTAAGGTATCTGCGCCTGGGCCTCTTTACATGTCTGTGCTGATTAAAGAATTATCTAAATCTATCTGAAGAGGCACAACTAGAAGGTAACTTAGTGTGTGTGTGTGTGTGTGTGTGTGTGTGTGTGTGTGTGTGTGTGTGTCTATACCGTTGAGTTGGAACTGACACATAGGTGACTCCCCCAATGGGTTTTTTAAAGCAGTTAATCATACAAGCGGAGATTTCCCATCCTTCTCCCACAGAGCAGCTGGTGGCCTTGAGCTGTGTGCCTTTGGGATTACAGAACAGCTTCTTGTCACTTCTAGGCTACGAGAGAGAGAGAGAGAGAGAGTGTGTGTGTGTACCGTCAAATGAGATCTGACTGGTACAGGAAGAGATTGTCCCTCCTTCTACAGCAGAGCATCTGGTGGATTCGAACCACTCACCTCTGGTATTACAATGCAGATTAGTTTTTAAAATGAAGAGAATAGAGTGCCTTTCTGAATAGTAACAAGGCAGTAATCATGGCAAATTTTATACAAGAATGTTATGCCTTGCTACAGACAGCTAAGGTAAACACTAGTACAAAGACACATACACCAGTTTCCTTCTGCTGTATAGCTGCAGGTATGCTAAATTGCACCCTGTTACATTTTCCTAGACAGAGACTGGCTAGCTCTTGTCATCAAGATGTTGCAGAACTCATTAAAGTTAGAATGACAGACTATTTGTTAAACTATACAATAAGTATTCACTAAACCTGACTTTTGTGTTCGATGTTGCTTATGGAGAAGCTAGCAAAAGGATTTGTAGAAATTTTATTCCTCAAGGATTTGTTTAGTTATTAGAAAAATACACATTTTTTGTGTGTGTGGTGAAAAATGAGAGGAAGAAAAGGAAGGGAGTAATATTTATTAAGCACTTTGCTGGGGACTGTTCACAACGCAGCCTTTAGACATCAGCTTCAATTCATGAGAAGGGAAAGGGCTGGATTTGGGTTGGAGACAGAGAATAATCAGCGGAGGCTTTATAAATCAGCTATCGTGCATTCCAACTACCATCGCCTATAATTTCAGATACTTTCCTACACTCTAGTCAGCACACATTCTACTCTATTTGGAACAACTGGAACCTTCAACAAAAGAAGTATTCACCATTCAAGGTTTTCTCTTTCTGTTGAATAGTCAATGTAAACAACTTCAACTCATTTATAATCACGAGCTATTCCAAATTCACTTTCCCCATCACAGTATTTTATATTCTTGAGTTCTCCTATGAGATAGCAATATATATCAAAAATGTTGAAGCCATATGTATTTTTATACAGCCTTAAAGAAATAGGTACTTTCTTCCTCTTTTGCTATCCATCAGAGTAACAAGTTCCCAGCCTACAAGGGGAGGTTTTCAGACACTCTCCTTAAGCAAAATAGAATAGGTGCAGAAAGTTATTTTGCACCATGAAGGATTTTTACATAGATACTAGAAGGTAACAGTACTTACAGATGCTTGAAGCAAATTGACTCTTTAAGTAGATTCTGGTTTAGAGTTTAGAGGAAAAGAGAAAGAATACAGCACTCGGGATCTTTCAGTGCAGTTCAATTCTATTTGACACCTAGGTCTCTTATGATACAAGTGTTGGTTTTAGGTGCTGTTGAGTTGATTATGAACTGATAGCAATCCTATAAACAACAGACTGAGACCTTGCACTCCCATGTGCCATCCCTAGCTCTAACTGCCATGCTCAAGTCCATTGTCACAATCACTAGGTCAATCCTTTTAATTGAGGATCTTCCTCTCCTGCACTGATTCTTTGCCTCTCCCAGCATGGTGTCTTTTTCCAAGTCTTGATATCTCCTGACAACATACCCAAATGTGTTAGTTAAACTCATAATTAGCTTGTAATACTACTGCATTAGTTGCAATAGAATATTTTTTCATTAACTGATGGTTTGGGAAGAATATTAAATGATCCAGGAAGCATTAAAAGAAGATGGAAAGAGTATACAGAGTCATTGGACCAAAAGGAATTGGTGGACACAGAAGAATTCCAGGAAACAATGTGTGAGCAAGAGCCTGTGGTGATAAAGGAGGAAGTTCAAGCTGCTCTGCAAGAATTGGCATATTTCAACAAACAGAGACCGCCCTAGATGGGCTCATCAAGTTGTGTCAAGAAATCTGGAGGACAGCTATCTGGCCAATTCACTGAAAAAGATCCATATTTGTTCCCATTACAAGGAAAGGTTATCTGACAGAGTGTGAAAATTATCAAATAGTATCACTGATATCACATGCAAACAAGATTCTGCTGAAAATTATACAAAAACGACTGGAACAGCACATCAACAGAGAACTGCCTGAAGTGTAGGCTGGATTTAGAAGAGGCCGTGGCACTAGGGATATTTTAACTAATGTCAGATGGATCTTGGCTGAAAGCTGCAAGTACCAGAGGAATGTCTATCTGGGCTTCATTGACTATGCAAAGGCATTTGTGTGGATCACATCAAACTGTGGCTGACTCTGAGAAGAATGGGAATCCCTTAACACTTGATTGTGCTTATGGAAAACTTATACTTGGACCAAGAGGCAGAGGTCACAACAGAGCAAGGAAACACTGCGTGGTTCAAAATTAGGAAGGGTGTGTACTATTATATAAAGAATGTGTATTATTGCCATATCTTTCCAATCTATATGCAGAACAAATTACCTGGGAGTTTGGGCTCTGTGAGGAGAAGTGTGGCATCAGGATTGGAGGTAGACTCATCAACAATCTATATTATGCAGAGATACAACCCTGCTTGCTGAAACTAAAGAGGACCTGGAGTGCTTGCTTCAGAAGGTCAAGGACTCCCACCTTCAATATGGATTGAAGCGCAATATCAAACAAACAAAGATTCTCGCTACTGGGTCAATTGGTCGCATCATGCTAGATTGGTGAAGAGATTGTTTGCTTTAGTTTGCTTGGCTCTATAATCAACACTCTTGGTACCAGCAGCCAGAAAATTAAAAAATGAATTGCATTGGGAAAGTCTACTGTCAAAGGCTTCTCCACAGTACTGAAGAGCAATGATGTCAGTCTGGAGACTAAGATGCACCTGATACAGGCCATGGTCTTTGCAATTACTTGCAATGCATCAGAAGGCTGGAAATTGACTAAGGATGATAGAAGAAGAATTGATACCTTTGAGCTGTGATGCTGGAGAAAAGTATTGAAAATACCATGGACTGCTAGGAGAACAAACAAGTTCTTCCTGGAGAGGGTGAAGCCAGGCTGCTTTTTGAAGGCAAGGATTCTGAAGCTGCATCTGACATACTTTGGGCATGTTGCATGGTGGGATCAGTCCTTGGGGAGGGACGTCATGCTTGGGAGGATGGAGGAACAGCACAGGAGAGGAAGACTCTCAATGAGATAGATTTATTCAGTCACTGGGGTCATGGGAATAGGTGTGTTGGAAACAATAAAATTGTCACGGCACAGAGCAGGGTTTAGAGTTGTACATAGAGTTGCTATGAGTCATAGACAACTCAACAGCATATGACAACAACAACATCTTACAAAATATGAGGTAGATATTATCACCATCATTTTACAAACCAGGAAACAGTCCTAAGGGGATCAGAACAGAAAACAACTGACAAAATAAATTCTTATTTCCTAGTTTGCCTTATTACAAAGTCTTTACTTTTTCCATATCACACCACGATAGGCCAATAGACCTAAATTTATTCAAACAAGAGCCATTCTCTTCCTTTTTAACTTCACACAATTAGTACATGCAAATAATACATAAACCTCTCTTCTGCCACATCCAGTGGTAGTTATTTTTTTGTTCTTAATAATTGAAAGATTAGGACAGAAAAATGGAACAATGAGGCCTGAAGGTATAATTCTTCAGGTGCTGGGTTTGTTGCTTATCTGACATTTAATAGCAGTTGGAAAATTTGCCAGTTCAGTATACTTTGGATGGAAAGAGGGAGACGCTTAAAAGAAATATCATTTTCCTGTCATCTCTGAGGAAGAGATTCAAGGAAGCCGTTCTGCAACTCGGAGTGGCAGATAATTATCTCAGAACACAGCCACCACCTTAAGAGACATGGAATAAAATAATCAGGGTCAGGGCGATACCAGACAATAAAGGTTTTGGACCAGTAGGCCATGATATCTCTTGGTGATTGTTACTCACATTGCATCTTCAGTACCGTGACAGCCAGTTCAAAAGCAAATTGCTTCCGTAACCTTCAGCTGTTCATCTTTACTCAGAGGATTTGAACTAGTCAAGAGGTTTAATATTTGCTTAGAAAAAGCATTTCCTAGAGGGTTTTTATTCTTATTTAAGAATTAAGTCAGTAAAGAAATCTCCACAGAGCTTGGATAAAATTGTGAGGCTAACAAAAATCATCCTAAGAAAGACTTTGGTCGTCTCTTCTTTCCGTACTCCATCTTCTTATTATCTCTGTTGATACTTTCAAATATTCAATGGGCTAATTTTTATCTTCCTCCTTTCCAAATTGCTAAAGCTCATTTTCAGGTGATTTAAAACACATTCAGGCTAATTTATAGCTGATTTATTGTATTAGTTATCTATTGTTGTGTAACAAATTACCACACATTTAGTGTGTTAAAACAATAGGTATTATCTCAGAGTTTTTTCATCAGGATTCAAGACATACCCTTACCTCCATCCTCTGTTTAGGGCTTAAAAAACTTCAATCACTGTGTTGCCTAGTCTGTGTGGTCCTTGGGAGGAAAAAAAAATCTACTTCCAATCTCTCTTAGGTTGTTGATAGAATGAATTAATTGTTGCCAAATGTGTGTTACTAATGTATAAAATAGTCTTGATAATTTTTTACTATTGTTGTAAATGTGAAATGTCATTACAACATAACACGCTAGTCATTAAGTAGGAAGTGAGAGTACATTTTCTACACATATTTTACACAAATATTAGGAAATGAAACAAGCGTTAACTGACATTTTAATTTGCGGCAGTTCTATATTTTTCTACATGTTCTTAATTGCTGGATAGCTTCCATTCTGCAAAGATGCCGTTCTTTATTTAATCAGTCTCACAGTGTTATTTAAGCTGCTTCCTGTCTTGCTATGCCATTGTGAACTCCTGTCTGAGTCTACTTTGCTTCAAATTAATCTCCACTCTGAAAATGATTTATATCACTAGAAAATGAATTTTCTTTGGTCAAAGAATCTGTGCCATTTCATTTTGACAAATATTGCCAAATTGCAATGGGGGTTAGATATAATGGTAAGGAGTTGCGCTGCCAATCCAAAGGCACACAATTCTAATCCACCAGCTACTTCATGGGGAAAAGATGGGCAATATCCTCCCGGGTGATCTACTGCCTCTGAACATCCATTGGAGGGTCAGGTGTGAATTGGTTGCAGTGTGACAGGACCCAACCACAACATTTCACTAAGATTTTCTTAACAAAGCTTCCTCCTAATTGTAAATCATCACCCAATTTTTGTTATTTGTCAATACAATAAAGGGAGGATGTGATCGATCTAATTGGGAGTGAAGCTGATTTTACTTTTACCAGTCATTTATTATGAATATTATCTATATATTACTTTGCGTACAGCTCATTTGTGCTCTTTCCTTTTTTCCTCTATTATGTGATATTCTTTTTCTCTCTGTATTTTTTCTTCATTAAAAAAGATGTATATTTTTCCCAACACCATAAAAAAAAGATGTATATTTTACCCTAATACTCAATCTTTTCTAATTGCTGTATTAAAAAACTTCTTCTTGTTTCAATTTTCATCTAGTTGGTTCATAGCAACCACATGTACAATAGAGTGAAATACCTCATGGTTTTGTCCATCCTCAACATCACTGTCAAGCCTGAGCCTACTGTGAGATCCACTGTATCAATGAATCTTGCTAAAGAGCCCCTCTTTTGTGCTAACCTTCTACTTTCCCAGGAATGATGCTCTTCAGAGTCTAGTCTTTTCTGTACATGTCCAAAGTACAGAAGATAGGTTCTCACCAAACCTCTTCCTGAGAATTCAGCACTTCTAAGATAGATTTGTTTTTCTAGCAGCCTGAATATGTCTCTTTTTCTCTGACCTATGATTCAAAAGTGTCAATTCTTCTGTTTCCCTTATTCATTATTTATCTTTTACATGCACTGTAATTGCAAATACCAAGGTACAACTCTCTTAAATGACATCTTTCCTCTTTGACACTTTAAATAGGTCTTTTAAAGCAAATTTGACCAATGTAATGCATTTGATTTCTTGATTTCCCCCCACCCCATAACATTGTTTATGGATTAAAATAAAAGAAAATCCTTAACAAATATTTACTCCATTTTTCTAGATTTTGCTTAGTAGTATAGTTGTGAGATTTTTGTTTGTTTTATGTTGAGAATAAGTAAGCTTATATTCTTTGACTGAAACTATCAATGACTTTATCTTACGTGGATCCACAATCAGTGCCCTTGGTACCAGCAGTCAGGAGATCAGGAGATGTATTGCATTGAAAAAAATCTACAGGCAGGGACCTCTAGAAGCTATAGAGAGACAATCATGTTAGTTTGAGGACTAAATGGACCTGATTGAAATCATGGTCTTTTAAATCACTTGTTATGCATCTGAGAGCTTGACAATAAATAAGCATGACAGGAGAAAAAAATTATGCCTTTGAACTTTGAACTGTGCTGTTGGAGGAGATTACAGAGTATCTCACTATGGAAGGCAGTATGGAGCTTTCTCAAAAAGTTGCAAATAGAAATACAATTTGACCCAGCAATTCCACTTCTTGGAATAGACTCCAAAGAAACCATAACTGCCACCCAAGCAGATATATGCACACACATGTTTATTGTGGTTTTGTTCACAATAGGAAAGAGTTGAAAACAAACTAAGTACCCATTAGCAAACAAATGGATAGAGAAGCTGTGGTATATTCACACAATGAAATACTATGCTGCATTGAAAAACAAGGAACTCATGCAATATTATTCAAAATGGGTGACCCTGGAGGACATTATGCTGAGTAAAATAGCTCAGTCACAAAAGAACAAATACTGCATAGTGCCACTGTTGTAAAATGGGACTGGCTTTGGGGTTGGGGGAGACTGAGAAAGATAGGATAAATAATGTATACTGCATTGAAACAGATAAGGGAGAGAACTGTTTAAAAGGGACATATGATTGGGTATTATTGTCCGGACAGGAGTCCAGAACGAAAGCTGCACAGTGGAGTGGAGTTGGGGGGAGGGATTGTATAACAATCAAAGAATTTTTCTTTTACTTTTCAAAGAGAAGAGTGAACTGTGGGGAGGGGTGGGCAGGAGAAAAGTGCAACAATGAATGGATGGAAATCCAAAGTCTCTGTAAATTTTCGTTTAAATTAATAATAATAAAATAATTT
>NW_006399827.1:4929399-4937613 GCF_000299155.1 Elephantulus edwardii | reverse complement strand
GGATAGTGTACTAGGGGGGAGGGTTGGGAGGGGAGAAAAGTGCAACAGTGAATGGATGGAAATCCAAAGTCTCTGTAAATTTTCGTTTAAATTAATAATAATAAAATAATTTTTAAAAAAACAGATGTTTTGAAGAAGGTGCAGCCAGAGTGCTCCTTGGAGGCAAGGGTGGCAAAGCTTCATCTCACGTACTTTGGGCATGTTGTTAGGAGAGACTCTTCCTTGGAGAAAGAGATCCTGCTCGGAAAAGCGGAGGGACAGCGGAGAAGGGAGAGACCCTCAACCAGAAGGATTGACACTGGATGGCAGTCATAGGCTTGCGTGTGGACAAGATTGTGAGGTTGGCGCAGGATAAAACAGGGTTCAGACAGGGTCACAACAGGTTGTACTCAACTCTACACAACCTAATGACGACTTGTTTGAGCTTCATCAGGAAATACGTCAAACCCTTTTAAATTTCAGCAAGCAAATGGAAAAGCAAGAACTTAATAGCTATGTAGAGACAGGAGCTCTGATGGTGTAATGTGTAAGACATCAGACTTCTAACCAAAAGGCCTAGGGTTCGTCAGCTGCTTGTGGAGGCAAGATGTGCAATTTCTTCTCCTAAAGACTCATAGTCTCAGAAACCATATGGTGGGTCACCATGAGTCAGAATTCATTCTACGACAGTGAATTTGGTTTGGTTTTGTAAAGATCAGATTAGAAATCTTTTTATTTTGGGCTCTTAAAGGCTTTTTCTTATTGAGAAAAAAGTTATCCCATTCTAAAAGCACGTGCTTGCCCATACCCTTAGTCACTCATTGCCTTCAAGGCAGAACCAAGTTGGAACGGATCCATAGTTGACCTGCCAGTGAGCGTTCAGAGGCTGTAACTCACAGAGAAGGTGTTTATGCATCTTCCTCCCTCACAGGGACTCATGGATTTGAATCACCACCAAGGGAGTTTTCTCTGATGGGCTAGTGGGTAGGGAGTTGCACTGCCAACCCAAAGATGCACTGATTAAATCCACTTATCACTCCTCAAGAAAAAAGATATGCACCTTCCATGTGGTATATGTAGTTGTTGTTATGTGCCATTGAGTCAACTACAACTCATAACAACCCTATGCACAGTAGCTCTGAACCCTGATCTGTTCTGAGTTAATCTCACTGTCTCTGACATACCTACTCTTATTACCCCAGTTATTTTGTCAGATACAATCGGGATCTTCCTCACCTGCATTGTCCTTTGATCCTTCCAAGCATGATATCCTTCTCCAAAGACGGTCCCTCCTGGCCCAAAGTATGTGAGACAGAGTCTCAAAATCCTTGCTCCAAGGAGCAGCTCTCCAGAAGCCACCCTCTCCAGTGCAGGCCTCTCCCTACAGAGGGTCAGCTATGAGTCATCTCTGACTCTATAACAATGAGCTATTTTGTAATTGTGTGTGGATAGACATCAATTTTTTTGTACATTTTAATTTTTTGGTACATATTTGAACAAAGTATTATCATATAATCTATGGATATATTCTCATTTTTACTTCTCATTTTCAATATCATTGCTTTCTTCTCTGTTGTTTAATTGTTCAACTAATTGGTCATTTATCAGTTGTTATTGTTGTTAAGTGCTGTTGACTCACAGTGTGACTCACAGCGACCCTATGCACCACAGCCCTAAACCCTGCTCTATGCCGTGCCAATCTTATTGTCTCCAACATACCTATCTCCATTACCTCAGTCACTGAATCAGTACATCTCATCGAGGGTCTTCCTCTCCTGTCCAAAGTATGTCAGATGAAGCTTCAGAATCCTTGCCTCCAAGGAGCAGCCTGGTTTCACCCTCCCCAAGATGAACTTGTTTGTTCTTTCAACAGTCCATGGTATATTCAATACTCTTCTCCAACACCACAGCTCAAAGGCATCAACTCTCATTCTATCAATGCTAGTCATTGTCCAGCTTTCTGAAACATAGTAAGTCATTGCAAAGACCATGGCCTGTATCAGGCACACCTTAGTTTCCAGACTGACATCATTGCTCTTGAGTACTTTGGAGAGTTCTCTGACAGCAGAATTTTCCAGTGTAATTCATTTTTTAATTTCCTGGCTGCAGGTACCAAGAGTTTTTCAATTTCCTAAAAAAAAAAGATTTATTAATCTACCTTTCTTCTCTTTTGTCATCCCTCCCACCCCTGCCTCCCCACCACTAAGTCCGTCTATCAGAGAGCCCTGTAGTTTAGTGGTAAGAAATTACACTGTCAACTCAAAGGTACATGGTTCAAATGCACTAACTGCTCCACAGAAGAATAAGAAATGTACACCAGTGTGATTTATTGCCACTGAAAACCCACTGGAGTGTCAACTATGAATTGGTTCCAACAGAACTGTACTCAACCACAGCAATGATGCAGTCTTTCACATCTACTTGACTTCTTTTCCTTTGCTGACTTTACAACCTCTAACCATACTTTTGGTTCTTCTATTAAGATTTTGATAAATTTTAAAACTGTCAGATTTTTATATTTACTGTTTTCTTTCTTTTTATGGTTCCTTTATTGTCTTTTTACCTTCTGAATTTCCCACATAAATGCTTTGATAATTTATTGTCAGTCGTTTACATTGCAAATGATAGCATTTTTTGTTTTTATTCTTCCCATTTATTAATTTATCTACTTATATTAAGATATAATAGAAGGAAATTTGTTTCTAAAAATATTGAATATATTTTTTCCATTTAAAAATATACAGAAAGGACTTAACCACCAGTACTCATTACATTCATTTAAAAATGGGAAAAGAGAAAATCTATAACAGAGAAAAATGAGATTTCCTAAACTGTTGTATTGATTCTATCACAACATGACATATTTATAACAGAAAAATTGGCAGGAAAATTACAGCTGACAAATTCCTAGTCTGTAGTTATGGTCCCATGCATTTAAGAAATGATGCCACAAATTTTTAAGCTAATTTAGTTGTAACATACTAAAAAAAATATTTATAGTCCAAGATAATTATTATTACTTCTTTCCAAATAGTAGAATAAAGAATAAAGTCTCTTTCTGCTGGGCTGGTTCCAACTCATTGTTTCTTCCACCAGCTTCTAAAGCTGCAAGTCTTTATAAAGAAGGAGGAGACTCCTCATATTCTATTTCTCTCTTAGAGGCTCTGATGGATTTGAACCACCAGAGACCCAATTTTTTTTTTTATTAGCAGAGTCACATGTTACAGACTATGCCACCAGAGGCAGTAAATGAATAAGATAGAAAATCAGAATGTGATGCTAAACATTGTGTCATGGGGTCTCAAATGCCATAATGGTTACCCCTGGTGGACAGTGTTTGGTACAGCTCCCAGTTTAAGACAGGATTGGATATAGGAGTAGCATCCACTTCCTCCACCACATGCCTCTGGAAACTCTATGAACTTTGATAAGTTATGATAGTTACAGAAAGGCTTTAGGTCTTTTGTCCATAGGGTCGATATGAGTCTTGCTCGACTCCATGGCAGTCAACAACAATAACAACGTCAGAAGCTTGTGACTTAGTGGTAAGGAGATGCACTGCCAAACCAAAGACACAGTGCTCAAATCCACCAGTTGTTCCACTGAAGAAAGATGGAAAATCTCCTTCTGTATTAATTATTACCTCTAAAAACCCATGGAGGGTCAGTTATAAATCAATCCAAGTGGGTGGTACACAACAATTCAGCAGGCAAGAAAATAAAAAGATTTCGAGAAAATCTATTGTCAGGGACCTTGGCAGAGTACTAATGAACAATGATGTGAGTTTGAAGACTAAAGTGTGTCTGATCCAAGACACAGTCTACTCAATCACTTACTGTACATAGGAAAGTTCGACAATGACTAAGGAGGACAGAAGCAGAATTGATGCCTTTGAATTGAGGTATTAGAGAAGAGTAGGGCATACCCTCTAAACTGCCAAAACAACAAACAAGTATGAATTGGAGAAGGAAGAATTAGAACAACGGATTATAATTTTGGAGAAGAATATTGAGCATGTGGTGGACTGAGAAAAGAACAAACAAATCTGTCTTTGAAGGAAATATTTTTTAGAGGCTAGGATAGTGAAATTTCATCTAATGTACCTTGGACATATTCTCCAGAGGGACCAGCCTTTGGAAAAAGATATCATGCTTGGAAGAGCCATCTACTTGCCTGCGACTCATAGCAACCCTATGTACAACAGCCTTAAATCCTACTTTATCCTGTGCCAATCTTACTGTGTCTGACACACCTACCCCCATTTCCCCAGTCACTGAATCAATCCATCTCATCGAGGGTCTTCGTCTCCTGCACTGTCCCTCCATCCTCCCAAGCATGACATCCCTCTCCAAGTACTGGTCCCACATTGCAATGTGTCCAAAATATGTCAGATGAAGCTTCAGAATCCTTTTCTCTTGATAGCAGCCTTGTCTCACCCTCTCCAGAATGAACCTGGTTGTTCCCCTAGGAGACACCAATGTTTTGAGAAAGGCATCATACTTGGTAAAACAGAAGATCAGCAAAAAAGAAGAGGCTCCTAGCAAGATGAATTGCCCAGTAGCCGTAACACAGGGCTCAAGCATATCTACCATTGTGAGGTTGGTACAGAACGAGGCAGCGTTTCCTTCTGTTCATTGCAACACAGGGTTGCAGTGAATCAGACAGACTGAATGGTGCTTAACAAGAACAACATAAAGCAAGTTGCGACGAGCTCCTGAAAAGCAAAAAGTGTTCCATTAGAAGACCAAGACTTAAAGAAATTCTGGGTGACAAAAGGAGGTACATTCAGCCTCACAACAAAACCCAACAAAGAGCCGCCAGAGAATCTCAATGGTAAGGGGAGGACCCCATAAAGGAAGTTTTTCCTTGAAAAACCAGGGACTAAACTGCACATCAAACCCGCCACAGTTGAAAACAGCAGAGAGCCACGGGGCAGGTACCAGTGTAATTAATTAAAGACCACAGAAATAGCTACATGAGGCCCTTCTCCCAGAGCAGCTGCCCTCAGGTTAAATCTCAAATAGGCTTCTCTATTTAAAGACAGAAAAGACTCAGCATGAGCTTTGGTTACAAAGAGAGGAAAAAAGAGCAGTTTCTCAAATAACTTTTCAACTGCGCTCAGAAGACAAATACAGTGTGGACCTCCCAAGACATGGTCCCCTACCACAACCACCACCACCCTCATTTGTAAGACCACACAAGCCAAAGTCTTAAAATTAGAATCTGTAGTAGCTACCAGCAGAATACGAATTATTCTCATGTGAAGATATGCACTGTTGATCAAACTAGCCTTTTCATTATAAACACAAAAATCTATTCAATAATCACTAAAGAGCAATAACAGCAATCAGAACCAAGTACAGTTGTTGCCAGAATCAGAAGTGATGCTTACATTTATTCTAATTAGCATCCTCTAAAAGATTCAGAAGGAGTTCCGATTCATAAAAGATTAACTAATGACTACACAACAAGCAAATTGTTTGCTCTTAAAATTATAAAAGTAAGCAGGAATGTATGGCTCTAAGTGGCCTCCAAACCATCTCTACTTTCTAGTATTCTAAGTCTTTGTGTGATCCTCTATCTTTGAGAGTAGGACTAGACCTAATAGCTCTAATACTTATACTTTATAATAACTTCTAAAACTTAATATGGCAGAAGTAAAAGGTATCGCTTCCAAGTTTAAGATGCAAATAGGTTCTGGTATCCTAATCTTGTGTTCCTTCATTTGGTATTTTCTTTGCTCTCTCTCATAGAAGCCAGTTGCCATCTTCTGAACTATACTATATAGATGTCCATAGCTAAAGGAGTACTCTAGCCAAGATATAGTGATGAACTAAGACACACAGAAACACATTTAGAAAAGTCTCAGAAGGATATTTTGATGAAAAAAATGCATAATTCATATGGATGGATGAAGGAGTCAGGGTGCAGTTGGAAACTTGACCAAGCGCAAGTAGTAAAATGTTGTTGTTTTTATGTGTCATTTAGTTGCCTGTGACTTATAGCAACTATATGTACAACAGCCCTAGACTCTGCTCTACCCTGTACCAATCTTATTGACTCTGAGACGCCTACCCTCATTACTCCAGTCTCTGAATCAATCTATCTCCTTGAGGGTCTTCCTTTCTTGCGCTGTCCCTCCATCCTCCCAAGCAAGATATGCATGTCCAAGGACTAGTCCCACCTTACAGCATGTCCAAAGTGTGTCAGATTAAGCTTCAGAATCCTTGCCTTCAAGGAGCAGTCTGGTCTCACCTTCTCTAGAACAAACCTGTTTGTTCTCCTAGCAGTCCATGGCATATTCAATACTCTTCTCCAGCACCACAGCTGAAAGGCCTCAATTCTCCTTCTGTCATCCCTAGTCATTGTCCATTCTCTCTGGCACATAACAAGTAATTGCAAAGACTATGGCCTGGATCAGGCACACCTTAGTCTCCAGACTGATATAATTAGTCTTCAGTATTTTAAAGAGTTTTCTGACAGCAGACTTTCCCAACGCTATTCATCTTTTAATTTCTTGGCTGCTGGTACCAAGAATGTTGACTATGGAGTCAAGCAAACTGAAGAATCTGTTAACAATCTCAGTCTCTTCACCATCCATCATGATGCTGTCAATCAGCCCAGAGGTGAGAATCTTTGTTTTATTGATGTTGAGCTTCAATCCATATTGAAGGCTGCAGTCCTTGACCTTCTGAAGCATGCATCTTTCCTCCAAAAACCAAATTCATAAACTAGAAAGGCAAGAGGAGTAGTTGATTAATAAGATAAACAAGACAGGAGTTATACTTCCAATGATTTGTGGTTACTGTTGCTAGCTTCCCTTGAATCATCTCCAACTCATGGTGAATAACCCTTATGTCCAGCAGAATGAAACATTGTCTGCCCTGTGAAATCCTCCCAATAATTGGTCTGTTTGAACCCATTGTTGTCTCTGCTTTGTCAATCCATTTCCTTTAGGGTGTAGCCATAAATGTAGTGGTTTTTAAGACATTTCAAGATAAGCACAAAAGGGGATCAATACTGCAATAAATGTATGTATCTCTATAAGTGATAATTAATATAGGGAAATTTGGGGACAGAGGGAATAAAGAATAGAAAACATGGAATTAAAAAAAAGTAGGACAATTATATTAAAAATGAGGCACAAGCTAATGGGTTTGAAGGGTGCTCTGATAGACTATAGGGAGCTGTGCTGCTAGCAATGGTGGTGCCCCCTGGTGGTTCAAGACTGCCAGCAACTCCATAGGAGGAATAAAACGAGCAATCTCTTCCTTTGTGATTTACATCCTCTCGAAAAGCCTTCAAATCAGTTGTATGTTGCTTCCGACTTAACTTCAACGAGCTCGAGTTAAAGAGATTGAATTCCCCATATCCAAAGCACTTTATTGCAGATCTGGGGGATCAGAGAGAATCCTCTCAAAAACTGATTTCAAGAGGTTGGATTTATTTTTTTAGTGGAGGATATTTTTTTTTAATGGAAATATTTAAGGGGAAAGTAGAGAAGAGTTAGGAAATAGTACAGAGGAACAGAAGTTGGCCCTAACCAGATACTCAGGCTCAGTTGTAAGATGGTTATAGGAGGAAGTGAATACCACTTAGGAGGGCTTTAAGAAAGGAAAAAGGAACAATTAAGAAAACAAACAAAAACAACATTGATGACGTAGAGGACTTCACTGGTAATGAAATAATGACCACTGGATTACATTAGACCTTGTGGATGATTTTCAGAGTTGAGAATGAGTGGATACTGGCAGGCAAAAAGAAGATATGCAGACTCTACGTGATTTAAACTTAAGAAAGAAGAGTGGGCTGAAGCCATGAAGAGTTACATAAAGTCACAATAAAGGGATAAAGAATAAAGTGAGATTATTTCTGGAATTCTTAAGGAAGATGGTATAGGATGGTCTTGTCTGGGGCTTCCGTGTGACCCTTGTCGATGTTGGGTTGAAGATCTGGGAGAATAAAGCACTAGTTTCATTACCTGGTATGAGAGTAAAAAAAATTACTTGGAGTTCAGTATTCCCACTTCACAAAACTACTGATTTGAGTTCTTCTGGGGGAAAGCCCAATATTACTCTTAACTACATGGAAAGCTTCATATATAAGTTATTAGATGGAGGGCTGGTGAAAGGGAGATAGATGTGAAGGGAGGGGGTAGAAGTGGATGGATATCCTGTGGGATGGTGAAGCAGGAAATAAGTACATAAAGGTGCATGTGAGAAAGGCAGGGACAAC
>NW_006399827.1:4920770-4926606 GCF_000299155.1 Elephantulus edwardii | reverse complement strand
AGTGCGATTGGCACAGGACAGAGTGGAGTTTAGGGCTGTTGTACATAGGGTCGCTATGAGTCACAGGCGACTCGACGGCACATAACAACAACACAAACAATGAAGGGTAGCATTACAAGGAAGATATATGTCTTATTCCCAATTTGTGGACTCTTTCCTGACCATGGATTCTAAGAAGCTTATTAAATCTGGGTTGCCAGTTCTACTGCCTGATCTCTCTTGAAAAAGTTGAGACCTTCTAATAGTGGGAAATGGCCTGACTCCTCAAGAATTTTCATTATAAAAAGTAAATATTGCCTTCTTTGCTTGTGCCTATAATTTGGTCAAGAGGCTTACATGTAGTTATTTAACTCCCTTACCAGACACTTTTAATATAGGAGCTGTGGTGTGAAGTCTCGGGGTCAAATAAAATTCATTCACAAATAATGAGTATTACATGAGTTTATAAGGGTAGTCAACTTTGGAGGGGGCAATGAGTGATAATAATTCTGGCTTTCAGACCTTGGCTATTCTTGTCTTTCTCTGAATCCTACCATATTACACTCAACAAACTTGAATTAGTTATGAACATTACCCATAAACGCCTCTTAATCTTTGTTTTACTTGAATTAACTAAAACTTCTAATATTTACAGCCAAGAATAGAACTAGTACCACCGTATATGTGCAAAATTTACCTGAATTACAATAATGGTCTCTTTATTAAAAATGCTTATTCTGGTCTTTTCTGCAAGGAACATTGTATCTTCTTCATTTTAGACATTTTGAGGCTCTCCCATGACAGAGTTCCTGAGAGTTCACTGATACTCTTTTCTGTCCCAATCACCTATCATACCACCATTACTGTTACAAAGCTAATTCTTAAAATTAATTCTTGAATGAAGTGGTGTCTATGAAAAATAGAATTCAGTGAAATATTCTCTATAGTATAAATCTTAAGCAGTACCCCTCACAAACAAGGTAGCTCTCTGGTAGCCTAGTGGTAAGAGATCACACTGCCAACACAAAGGTATATAGTTCGAACCCACCAGCTGCTGTGTGAGAGACAGATGGGCAATCTTCTTCCAACAACTTCTTGCCGTTGAGTATCATCAAGTTGGAACTGACCCTTAGGTGACCATCCAGTGGGTTTTCAGAGGCAGTTTATTGCACTGGAGGAGATTGCCCATCTGTCTTCTGCAGAATAGTTGATGGATTAGAACCACATACCTTCAGGATTGCAATGTAGTTTCTTTACCACTAGGCCATAAGAGCCTGGGTAATTTCCTGCCTCTTCAAACCAGCTGGAGGATCACCCATGAGTCGGTTCCATTTTGATTATGCACAGAAACAACAAACAACACAACCAGCTCTTTCACACAATCAGTAGGTTCTAGTTGTTCTCTTTAGTTGTTCTCCTAAATCAGCTACCTTAGAGAAAAGACATTTTAACTTCAAGTCACAATGTTTTGTTGTGTACTCTAGGACCTGAACCAGCTTCCAGCGGGTTTTCAGAGGCATTTAATTGCACAGGAGGAGGTTGCCCATCTTTCTCCTGCAAAGTAGCTGGTGGATTCCAACCCTGCACCTTCAGGATTGCAGTGCAGCCTCTTGGCAGTAGGCCACCAGAGCTCCTTTAAGTCACAATGTTTTGTGACCACACACTGAGTTGATATAAAGGTAGAAGAAGCTACAAAACGTCTTCAATACAGAGTTGAATTTTTCAGAATAAGTAAATTACTTGAGCCAATACTTTATTTGCATGTGACATCTCTGACTTCAAATTAAATCATCGAATGATTCAACAAACTCGAATCTTAAGATTTTTCAATTGGTTACCACAATCTGTTACCCCAAATTAAATTTCTAAAGGAGTATGTCTTTGGATATTATGTACTTCATAGCTGACAGGGACACTATCTAATTAGCTATTTATATGCAAAGCAGAGGAAAGCATAATTAGAGACATGGATTATGCAAAGGCAATCACACTGACAGAGGGCAAAAGAAACTGCGAACATATTGAATCAAATTCGTATATAAGTTTTCACAGTTGATCATGTTTCATTTGTATCATATCATATTTATGCCTCATTTAACATGTTATAAGTGAATTAATATCATAATCTATTTGTCGATAAATATAAACCTCCTAATATAAACTATTTATTGGGTTACCAATATAATAAGCTTCAGTGGGTGAAAAGAAGTAGAGTCATAGATCTGAAAAAGGTCTTTGTTAGCTTCAGCCTCCAGTAATTTTTCCTCTAGAGGGAAGGATAAGCAGAAACATAATAATAACTTTGAACCACTAAGAACAGAGCAATTGTGCTTATCCAAAAAGAAGAAAAAAATGTCTTATGGACCTGTTCTAGTTAACTACATCTGTCTGACAAACTCTAATTTTTTTTTACTTTTTTTATGTAAGAAAAACCCACAAACATTTTCTGTTCATGATTTTGTAGGTCAGGAATTTCATAAAGGTGCAGAGAGAAAAGCTTCTCTCTTCTCCCAGGTGACTGGGACTTCAACTGTGGTGATTCAAATGGATGAAGAGACTGGGAAATGTTGATGAGGACCTTGTGCCTGGGGCTTCAGTTCTGGCTGTCCTAGCTGGCCATCAGCTGAGTGTCTGGACGCTCATCCATGTCAAACCTCCAGGAGAAAGAAAGTCTAAGACGGTTTCTTAGCTCTCTCAGGCTTTGCAAGAAAAGAGGGAAGATTGGAACAGCTGGGATTGGCGGAGCGTCTCTCATTTTCTGCAAGTCTTCTTGCCACACGGCTAGTTAGCATGATGATTATACTGTCATGCGCTTCTATATCAAGTCCAACCCACAATGACCCTATGAATAAGAGATCTGACCCTGTCCTATTCTGTGCCATCCTCAGTGTCAGAATCTCTATGTCCATGGAGCCACTAATGCCACTTCCTGAGAGACTCGGGCCCATGATCCTCAACTAAGACCCTGGTGAGGGGCGTTTTCTAAGGTCTCAAGTTTGGTGCAAGGAGAACTAGCTGAGTTCAGACAGTTATAGTTCTAGGGTGACCATTTTGCACATCCACAAATCTCAGGAATAGGACTGAACTGCTGTGTGGACTATGTATCTGCTTCCAAGCTGCCTAGCACTCTGCTTCTACTCCCATCCATTTCCCAGAGTGGCATTTGGATTTAGAAATGACAAACCTACAGAAGATGGAGAAAAGAATGATGAGCTAATTGGTGAATTAAGTTGTTCTTAGCATAACGGATAGTAGTATTCAGGCAGGAAGAGTCAGATTTGCAGGATATTCTACAAGAATTCTACAAGAATGTGGTAATGGAAACGTTGGGGAAAGCTGCAGTCCATAAGAGAAATCTCCAAATTGCCTGGCAGTAAAGACAAGCATATAAACCACAGAGAATATCTGAGCAGTTTTGCAGGAGTCAGCCCAACCCTACAGGCCTCAGGCCTTGGGCCTGCGGAGTTGCATCCAACATTCCTACGCATTCCAGGTCACATCCTGGTTCCCAAGGACTTGTTTTTAGTGTCTTCAGCCTCAATTTGAACTTGCACATGAGTAATTGATGGTCTATTCCACAGTCTGGGTTTGACTGCTGATACCGAGCTTCTCCAACGATCCCTTCCACAGTCGTAATCTATTTGATTCCTTTGCAGTCTATATTATCTAGTGAGGTCCATATGTAAACTTCACTATTTGTGTTGTGGGTTGTTTCTGGATTTTTTTGGTTTTTTTTTTTTAAAATGTATTTGTGATGAAAAAATCGTCCAGCCAACAAAATCTGATCACTTTCTTTCTGGCCTAGTTTCTGTCTCAAGTCCCTATTTTCCAACTGCCATTCCTTATTCATTGTTTCCAACTTTTGCATTCCAGTCATCAATTATACTTAACACAACTTGATTACATGTTTTCTCAATTTCAGACAGCAAGATTCTGTAAAAATGTTCAATTCCCTCCTCTTTGGCTCTAGCTCTTGGTGTATATATTTGAATAATAGTTGTATTAACAAGCTTTCCTTGTATGTGTATGGATAACATCCTATTATAACATTGCACTTCAGTATGAACTTGAAGTCGTCTTTTTAACTACAAATTCAACACCATTCTTTTGTCTTTTCATTCCTGGCAAAGTATATGATGTGACTTTGTTTCAAAGTGGGTAAAGCTGATTCATCTCATCTTCATAATGCCTAGAATGTCATTGTTCAGGCATTCTATTATGTTTTTCACAACTTCTAATTTTCTAACATTCCTACTTTGTACATTTCATGTTCCAACCATTAAGGGATATTTGTTGCTATTTCTCCTCATTTTATTGACTTCCAGTCTAGGCTCTACCACTAACAAACTCTATAACTATCCTCTTTTCTTATCCTCATGATCCTCTATTCTTCATGGGGTTTTCAGTGCACTGCTAGTTAAGAAGTGAATGGCTAATCTTGCTTCCTAGCCTGTCTTAATCTGGGAGCTCTACTAAAACCTGTTACCATGAGTGACCTTTCTAGCATTTGACACACCCATTTTATTGAGTTCAAACTGTCAATTTTTCAGTTAGCAACCTGACCCATTAATGAATGCATTGTAACACCAGGTTCCACATTCAATCAAGGTATAATGTAAATGCAAAGTGTTACAGATTCAAATGAGATGCTAAGAGAAGCTGACAACATACTGAAGGAAATTACCGAATGTTTATAATGCATATTACTAATGCTATGGCCTGGCTGGAGGCAAACGCTATCCCAAAGCAAATCAAACTGTTCTTCACGTTCACCATGACAGCTAAACCCTGCAGCCTTCTCCACCCGTATCTTTGCTCTTTTCTTTCTGCGTAAGGGAATGATTTCATCTGACTTTGTTTCTGCAATTCCCTCTCCAAATAAAATGTCCCTAAGCCAAATGAGTAACTACTGATACGCTGAGTAAGCATTACCGATTAACTGTACAATAAGTCATTCAAATTGCTGGTGCACAGATGGGCCACATTTATTTAATTGTTTGATAATCTGGTCTCTAAATGAAGCTTGTTAATGTATCTACAATCGAAAAGCAGTAAATGTTGTTTAAGGGAAACACAAATTGACTTACCTTTAATGTACTGTGATGATCGTTTGGGGAAACTTGTAACACTTCGCTGTAGGTCTCATCAGCCATCCTGTGCTCAATCATGCAGTGTGATATAACCCTCTATCATGCTGAGACTCAGAACCTAAACAGCCCTAACCAGTAGGTCTTCCAAAATGCCCTCTCCTGCATTTTCTGTTGTTCCTTTTACTGTTTTCTATTTTTACTTCTTTTCAAATCAAATGGCCTCAAAGGGAACAATCATATATTACACAGTAACCAAAGTGCTTTATGAAAATCATGGTATTGAAGCTGAATTTCTAATGTTGTTACGGTTATAATGTAACATTGAGTAGTATCTGACTCATAACTGATTCGCTAGTGGATTTTCAGAAGCAATAAGTCACATGAGAGATTATTCATCTTGCTCCCAGGAAGCAATTGGTGGATTTGAACTACAAGCCTTCAGGTTAGAAGCAAAACTCTTTACCATTAAGCCATATCAGAGTTATCAAATTTGTTATGTTGTTGTTATTATTAGGTGCTGTGACTCAACTATGAATTTTAATGACCCTTTGAATGTTGTTGTTGTTGTTATGCACCGTCGAGTTGTTTGCGACTCACAGCGACCCTATGTACAACAGCCCTAAACTCTGCTCTGTCCTGTGCCAATCGCATTGCCTCCAACACACCCATCCTGATTACCCCAGTCACCGAATCAATCCACCTCATAGAGGGCCTTCCCCTCCTGCGCTGTCCCTCCACCCTACCAAGCATGATGTCCCTCTCCAAGG
>NW_006399827.1:4910980-4920670 GCF_000299155.1 Elephantulus edwardii | reverse complement strand
CCAAGCATGATGTCCCTCTCCAAGGACCTGTCTCTCCTTACAACATGTCTAAAGTATATTAGACGAAGCCTCAGAATCCTTGCCTCCAGGGAGTACCCTGGTTTAACCCTCTCCAGGATGAATCTGTTTGTTTTCTTGGCAGTCCATGGTACCCTCAATACTCTTCTTCAGCACCACAGCTCAAAGGCGTCAATTCTTATTGCTGAGTCACCAGACCTTTCAGCACATGGATAGACAGGGCTGCCTCATGGCATTGAAGCTGGCTTTCTCTAGTGTAAGCAATCCAAAAAAAAAAAAAAATCAAAAGAACGTGACCAAATTGAAGTCACCAATGGAGTAACCAAAAGGAGGCTTTCATGACCTAATTTCAGATTTAGTATCTTAGTGTTGTTATTATTATGTATTTTTGAGTCGTTTGCCACTCATAGCAACCCTAAGTACAACAGCTCTGAACCCTATTCTATCCTGAGCCACTTTATTGTCTCTGACACACGTACCCCCACTACCCCAGTCACTGAGTCAATGCATCTCATCAGGGTCTTCCTCTCTAGTGTTGTCCCTCTACCCTCCCAAGCATGATGTTATTCCTTGCAACATACCCGAAGTATGTCAAGTGAAGCTTCAGAATCCTTGCCTCCAAAGAGTAGCTTGGTTTCATCCTCTCTAGGACAAACCTGTTTGTTCTCCTATCAGTGTATGGTATATTCAATACTCTTCTCCAGCACCACAACTCAAAGGCATCAATTCTCCTTCCATTATCCCTAGTCATTTTCCAGATTTCTGATGCATAGCAAGTAATTGCAAAGACTATGGCCTGAATCAGGCACACCTTAGTCTCCAGACTGACATTGTTGCTCTTCAGTACTCTGGAGTGGTCCCTGACAGCAGACTTTCCCAATGTAATTCATCTTTTGATTTCCTGGCCACTGGTACCAAGAGTGTTGATTGTGGAGCCAAACAAATTAAAACTGTTAACAATCTCAATCTCTTCACCATCTATCATGTTGCTGTTAATTGGCCTAGTGGTGAGAATCTTTGTTTTCTTGATATTGGACTTCAATCCATATTGAAGGCTGCAGTCCTTGACTTTCTGCAGCAACTGCTTCAGGTCCTCCTCAGTTTCACCAAGCAAGGTTGTATCATCTGCATAATGCAGGCTGTTGATGAGACTTATTCCAATCTCAATACATTCATTCCTACTCATAAAGCTCAGCCTCTCGGATGATCTGTTCTGCATATAAATGGAAAAGGTATGGAGATAGGACACATCCCTGGCATATACCCTTCCCTATTTTGAACTATGCAGTGTTTTCTTGCTCTATTCTGACGACAGCCTCCTGGTCCAAGTATAGGTTTTACATAAGCAAAATCAAGTTTATTCTGTTAAATTAATTGTACATCCTGCTACTTATAATCAAGGAAGGAAAACTACACAACAATGTGAATAACAGGAGTTGTAGATCACTAAAGACTATATAAAAGAAGCTGCACTGCAATTCTAATGTCACACAGTTTGAGGCCACCAATTGCTCTGCACGAGAAAGATGGGCAATCTCCTCCTTGGGATTAACTGCTTCTGCAAGCCTGCCAGAAAGTCAGCTATGGGTCAGTTCTGACTCTATGGTACACAGAAACAATACCACATAATCAAATATACTCAAATATTAGAGGAAGTCTCTAACATTAAAATATACTCACCAATCACTCAAAACAAGGTTGAAGAAATTGAAGATTGCTATCAATTTTTACAGTCTGAGATTGATCAAACATATAATCGAGATTCAGTAATAATAATTCTTGACTGGAATGCAAAAACTTGGAGCCATAATCATTATTGTAAAAATAGAGAGATAGCCAGTATGTATGGGTATACAAAGAGGGAAGGAGAGGAGTTAAGAGGGCTGGCGTTGAGAAAGGGGAAAATCACGGGGTCACAGAGTTGGATGGGTAGAGTGAGGGAGTGTTGAAGAGGGGGAAAATAACACCAATTTACATGAATATAACACAATTAAAAAATAAAAAAGGAATGGTAATGTGGAAATGTACCCTCGGTAAAATGTACCCAGGGGAAAAAAAAAAAGCTGGAGATAAAAGGATAGAATTTTGTACAGTCAATGATTTAGTCATTGCTAATAACTTTACAAAAACCCTCAATATAGATAGTGACTATACACATAGGCTTCATCTGGGAAACTACAAAGGAATCAGATTGACTACATTTGTGGAAAGGACAGTAGTGAATCTAAATATTAGCCGTCAAAACCAAGCATCAACTACTCATATGTAAGTTCAAATTGAAGGTGAAGAAAAGGAAACCAAATCCATAAGAATAAAAATACAACTGAGTCTATCCCAGTTGAATTGAAAAGCCACCTCAAAAATAGATTTGGCATATTGAATAATACAAACGACTGAAGACCAAATGAGTTGTAGGATAACATCAAGGACCATGAACAAAGCAAAAAGGTCATCACAGAGATGGAGGATAAATTAAAAAAACAAATCACATGTCAGGAGAGACTTTGAAACTTGCACTGATATGAAAAGAAGCTAAAGCAAGAAGAAGGAATGCTGAAAAGAATTGGACAGACGATATGAAAAGACACAGCAAAGTACTATAACAAAACATGCAAAATGAGTTAGAGAACCAAAAGGTAAGGGCATGCTAAGCTTAATGTCCATGTGATCATGTGAGCAATGTGAGACGGTGGTTTTGGTGCTTGGTATTATTTATAAGGAGGGCACCTCTCCTTTTTGTTTATTTCACCCTGACAGTGTTAGAGATCTCATTTCCAGACTTTTGCAGGCAGGTCTGGACAATGGGCAGGATACAGGTGGATGAGAAGAGGACATGGCTTTGAAAAGATACGTTTAGATTTGATGGAGGGGTGATAGGTGGTTGCAAGTATTCTGATTGCTCAGTATACAAGAGTGAGCCAACTGAACGCATTCTTTTTATCTCACCCCTACCTTCACCAGCAACTCAAGTCGCAGCAGGAGCAGTGGCAACAGCTGCAAAAAAGGATTAACTAGGTGCAGGCTTTCTCTATGTGAGTACAGTCACACAATGTCCAAAGGCTGGAGCATGATGGAGATTGTGAAGATGGTGCTGGCTAGGAACAGGTTTCAATCTGTTCACAGGGTTGACTCTTGACACCTAACAGCAAGTCTTGACAACTAATCCATTTTATTTGATTCACAATCTTATCTCCCTGAGGTAAATATTTCTTGCAACAAAGAGATAAATTATTTTTTTCCTGTCTTGGTATTATTTAACAGCATTAATATTTTTGCTAGGTGTCCTTGAGTAGACCACGATTCATAGCAGTCCTATGAACAGCAAATCTGAACCTTGCTCTATCCCCCATGACCTCAACCATGCTCAAGTCCATTATTCCAGGCTTTGTGTCAATTCATCTTCTTGAAAATTTTCCTCTCTTTTGTTGACATTTCATCTCTTCTAACATATCTTTTTCCACTATAACTGATAGTCTGCAATACTCACCAATTTTTGCAAAATCAGCCTGCATACCTCCAGTCTCAAGAGTCATTCTCCTGATGGGTCTGAGGCTCTGAGAGGCCTTCCAATGAACCACACAACTCAAGGGGCATAGAGGAGTGAGAAGCTGAATGAAGGAGGGATGGATGTCTGAAATCACAGAGTTATATATACATCAAATCAAACATTTAAGACACTCTGGACTCCACACTTGTTGTAACTGGTCTACTACTAATCTTAGCATTGATTAACTGTTTTATTTTGTACTCAGGTATTTATTGTATTAAGAAGAAAAGATTAGAGTGGGGTACGAGCCCCATTCTGCTAAAGGCTTATATAAACTCTTGGGACCTCAATGCCAGCTCTCTTTTTGAGACATTCACTTTCCGGCTGCACAGCAATTCAGAGTCTACAATTCTCACCAGTCTCTGAAAAACTAGCCTGAAAAAATCCAACCTACAGTCACATGAGTCATTCCCCTGAATGACTCTCTTTGAGAGCTCCTCCAATGAACCTTCAACACCCGATGGGCATAGAGGAATAAGGAAACTGAATGAAAGGGGACTGTTAATGTCATGTATCATTGATTTAGAAGGCAAATCAAATATTTGGGATACTGTTGACTCCATACTTCTTCCAACTTGTTTGCTGCTAATCTGATCAGAAATAAATATGATTACAAATGAAAGGAGAGTTCTCATTTTTCTCCCATGGAATGGCTGCTGGATTTGAACTTCCAGAGAGAGGTACTGCCTTGAATTAGCAGCACAACTTCCTTGGAACCATGCCATCAAAGTTCCAAGTATAGCAGACATTTGATAAATGTTTGATTCATCAATGGCTGAATGGTTGGATAAATTAAACTTGCTCAGGGTAGCTGATTAAGTTTTTTACAGTAAAGCACCTACCAATTAACAGACTATGAATTAACTCATAATATTTGACTCCTCCAGTCATGTATCTCCTTTATATTACTGGCATAAAAAGAGAGTTATTCTCTCTCTTTGTTTCTCATGTTCTCATTTATTTTTAAACACCATTTCTTTCTACATATCATCCTTCATTATGTGTTTTACTGATTTTTCAGATCTCTTTGACACTTGAAATACAGTGATTTTTTTCTGTCTCTTCCAGTTCCATACAGTTTTGAATGTGGTTTGAACATATACATCAAAGTTTCCATTCTATTTTTAAAATTTTCTCTTTCAGCTACCAAGTCTTCTTTAGCTTTGAATTATATGTACCTTTAAAGGTCATAACTGTTTTCTGATCTCACAGAACACTGTGGTACTTGTAGTGGCAGCCATGGGATATGCTACTCAGATCTCCTTTCAAAAAGAAGCTTGTCATTCAGCTGCAAGGAATAGCATTAGTTGACAGCCTTCAGCTATTAGCAGCTTCACAAACCACCTCAGCTTTTCAGCCAAGCCTACGTTCTTTCCACGCAGTCCTCCCTCAGTGACATAGCACCGTTTATGTCCAAATGGGAACTCTCAAGCAGGCAAGTTTGCTCTAGAATACCCTAGTGAGTTGGCCAACACCTTGTCAGATCTGCATTCCAGGCTGTCACTCTCACTAAAAAAATGTTACTTCCTTTTTCCTTTGCTTTCACAGGTTTCAGATCTACTTTATGATTTTAAAGAAGTCCTGCGGCATCGTGTGTCATATAATTGCCTGCTAACTGGAGGATTGTTAGTTCCAGTCTAGCAGTTGTTCCAAGAGAAAGATGAGGAGTTTCCTCCCATAAAGATTTACAAACTTTGAAACACATTGGAAGGTCACTGGGAATCGGAACAGATTTAACAGCAATGGATTCTGGGTTATGATCTTATGTCTGCTTCCTGGAAGTCTAAAGTGACATAGTGCTGCATGACTATACTTCTAAGCCATTGAGCAAGACATTTGAGCCCAGTTTACTATTATATATAAATGGTGGCAGGTTCCATAGAGAGTTTCTCTAATAACCCAAAGCATCACTTCTCTGGCCAGGCGTCTTACCTGACTTGACACTACTTAACAACAACAACAACAACAACGTGTTTCTTGTAAGGGCTACTGCTGTAAACCTTTAGCAAGCACCAGGAGAAGCACACAGTTTAAGGGCTGTGGCCATAGAACTTAAAATCTGAATACAAATAACTTGAGGAATCTCAGGCTAAGGAGTTTGGGGTTAGATTCAACCTTACTAGCAAAATAAACTTAGACTGTCTTTCCCCCCTAATATTCCATGGCTTTTAAAGTGTAACTAATTCATACCATTGAGTAGATTCCAAATCAGAGCAACTTCCCACTGGGTTTCCCTGGCCCTTCTTTTGATTTTGAGTTTTAATTTCTCTATCTTTTTCTACAGATGTAGTCAATCTGATTTTTGTTTAGCTCATCATGTGAGTTTCATGTTATAGCCACTATTTAGGTATTTTTTTAATTGTAGTTGTAATGAATAAATAATTGTACAAAATTCTAGTATTTCATCTCCAGTCTCATTTTTGGCACCAAGTTCCTATTTCCCAACAACCAGGCCTTTTTTTGGTTTTTGACTTGCATTCCACTCACAAACGTTATTGATGCACTTTGATTGCCTGATTGGCAAATTCTAGACTACAAAAATCAGGAGAAGTCATCAATTTCTTCATTATTGGTATTAGTGGTTGGTGTATATATTTGAATAGTAATTGTATTAACAATTCTTCCTTATATGCATATGGATAGTTTCCTGTCACTAATGGTAACACACGTCAGGATAAATCAAGAAATGTTGTTTGACAATGGATGCAAAAGAATGCCTTTTCAATTAGTCATTCTCAGCATAATAAATCATATTCAAAATGGTCCATACCAGTTTACCTCAGCTCTCTAATGCCTGGGAAGTCAATCTTTATGTACTCCATTCCATTTTTCACAATTTCTAATTTTTCTGCAGTCATACTTCATACATTCCATATTTCAATAATTAATGGATGTTTGCAGGTGTTTCTTCTTATTTTTATTTTTATTTCCAATCTGAGGGCTGTACTTTTGCTACTATATTTAACGATATCCCTGTTATTCATAGTTTTTTCAAAGGCCTATTTTTTCAGAAGTGGATAGCTAAGCCTACTTCTTACTGTGTCTCAATCTGAAAAATCTACTAAAACTCATCGACTACAGGTGACCCTGCTGGTGTTGGAAATACTGTGTGGTATAACTTCCAGCATCACAGTAACAAGCAAATCACCGAAATACAGGAAAATGAAGACAAATGCTATACCCATAAGAACAAACTGTAAAAAAGCAAGCACACATATACACAAACCATAAAACAAGCAGTATCACAGCAACATGCAAGTCACCTCTTCCATCCACCATGATTAGTACAGCAAAATGACAGATAAGGGCTATCTTTATAAGAGCAAACTATAAAACAAAGAAGCGCAAATATCATAAAACAAATACGCATGCTATGAGGAGTAGAAAGCAAATTGTCTGGCCTGGGATAGTGTATCTATCAGCTGAACAGAAGACTGGAGTTAGGGTGCACAATTAGCTTACAGCTTCTGCTCATTTGAAATAGCCAAAGTACCGAGAAATAAACCAAGTCATAGGTGGCAGCACTTCTAGTCTATAGTGTGGTGAAGGGACATCAAGGGGTGGAGCACTCAATTGGGACCAGAGATTCCACTAGCCTCGGAAGTACCTAGGCTGGTCAGCCTGGCTAGAGATGGTCTTTTTGCCAGTCCAGGGGATGAGTGCAAGTAGGGTACCCAGTCAGAGTAGGCTAGCATCAAGAGACAATGACTGAAAGTTTGTCAGGTCCAAGAGTGAACAAACATAATCATGGAGTGTGTTGAGTAAGGATTCTCATTAAGAGTGAGGGTCCCAGTCATAGGAGATGTCACTACTAAATTAGGGCCTAATTGCAGACCAGATGTGGTATAGTCTCGAGGCTCTGGGAAGGATGCTCTAAGAACTTATGACTCCAGCTACAAGATGAGGTGGGCTTGGCCTGACGTAGAGCTGGATCTGGTGAGCCATGGGCTGATTGTGGAACAGATCAATGAAAACAAATCCACAAGAACAAGAATATGATCCTGAATCTATCCCAACGAAATTACAAAACCATCTCAAGCGAAGATTTAATGAATTGAACACTAATGACCAAAGACCAGATGAGTTATGAGAGGACATTAAGTATATCATCTCTGAAGAAAGCAAAAGTATGTTAGAAAGATAAGAGAGAAAGGAAAGACAAAAATAGACTTTAAGACTTACAGTAGAATGTTGTTGTTGATTGCCACTGAGTTGAGCAAAACTCATAGCGACCCTATGAACAAAAGACCTGAAGCCTTTCTATAACTATAGTCAAAACCAAAAAGAATAAATTCTGAAATAAGAGAGATAAACAGACGATTTCAAAAGTCACATTGAGAAGACAAAGCACAATATTATATCAAAATGTACAAAGAGCTGAATTTTGAAACCCAAAAGAAAGAATTCATTTGGTGTTTCTCAAGAGCAAAAAACTGAAGAACAATATCAAGTTTTGAGTTGTAATATTGAATCATCAATTCTGTGGGCAAATCTTGAATGATGCAAGAATCATGAAAAAACATGGAAGGAATAATAGACTTCCCATACCAAAAGAATTAGTCAACACTGAATAATTTCAGGAAGTAGCATTGATCAAGAACTAGTGGAAATGAAAGAAGACTTTTAAGTTGCACTGAAAGCATTGACAAAAAAGAAAGTCTCAAGAACTGATGGAACATCAGTTGACATGTTTCAATAAACAGGTGTAACCTTGGATGTGCTCATCAGCCTATGCTAAAAAATTTGAATATAGCTTCCTGACCTACTGACTGAAATAGATCCATATTATTTGTGTCTATTTAAAAAAATGAACTAACAGAATATGAAAATCATTAAACAATATCATTGATATAGTATTGAACAGTATCATTAATATAACACAAAAGTATAACCTTGCTTCCTACTTAAAAATGGCTAGAACTGTACATCTACAGAGAACTGTAGAAATTCATGATGATTTCAGAAGAGGTTATGACACCAGGGATAACAATGCCAATGTCAGATGGATCATGGCTGTAAAAAGAGAATATCAGAAAGATTATTTTATTTATGACTTATTGCTTACACAAACACTTAACTGTGGATCGTAACAAATTATAAAGACTGGAAGAATGTGAACCCTAGAACACTTAGTTGTGCACTTGTGAAATCTATACATATACAAAGAAGTCATTGTTTGAATAGAAGAGAAAATGGCATGATTTTTTAATTGTTCATGTTTTTATTATTTTTAATGAAAATGTATAGAAAGGTTGGAGTTTCACTCATTTATTTATCGATTCACATTTTCCTCTCTCCCCCAATCCACCTTATAATATACTTTTTTTCCATTGCAGTTGTGGTAATACTACATCTCCCTCAGAGTCTTCTTCCTCTCTTTCTCTGACCCCCTCTACTTTCTCCTCTATGATGTCCACTCCTCTTGACAGCATGCCCAATGGGTAAGAGACAAGCTTTCATCTTCCTTGTGTCCGGGTCACTATGAATCAACATAGATGGTTTCTAACAACTTTGTTCTTTAGCAATTTAAAGAGCTTTTTTTTCAATGCAACATGTCCTGTAATATTTTTGACTGACATTATTATTGCTGCTGATGTGGACCAAGTAAAATGAAGTTGTTGACAGCTTCAGTATTTTCTCTGCCTAACATGATGTTGTCTGTGAGTCTTTGGTGAGGATTTGTATTTTCTTGATACGACATTAATTTGAATGTTGTAGTTTTTTTTAATCTTCCTTAGTAAGTACTTCAAAAATTCTTGACTTCCTTTAAGCAAGGTTATATCATCTGTGTAAGAGAAAACGTTGATAAGTCTTCCTCCAAACCTAATGGCACATTCTTCTTCATACAGTCCAGCTTCTCAAATGACTTGCTCAGTACACACATGAAATATGACATGAGTTCAAGTGTACTGTGTCGAACATATTGTAGTTGTTCAAAGCAAGTAAACATCTTAGCTTTTGAGTGAAAATTGAAGTAAAAATATAAACAAGGAACTCATGCAATATTATTCAAAATGGGTGAACCTGGAGGACATTATGCAGAGTGAGGTATCTCAGTCACAAAGGGACAAATGCTATATGGTGCCACTGTTGTAGAATGAGGCTGGCATTGGGGTGGGGGTAAG
>NW_006399827.1:4891746-4910765 GCF_000299155.1 Elephantulus edwardii | reverse complement strand
GGGGAGAAGGGTGCAACAATGAATGAATGGAATCCCAAAATCTCTGTAGATGTTCATTGAAATGAAAAATAAACAACCTAAATTAAAAAAAAATATATAGTAATATAGAGACTTTACAATTTTTTCAGCACATAATTTATGGATTCCCAGAGCAGTTTTCTGTTCATGATTGTACCCAGATTTATACCCTATCAAAACCTTAGCACTCTCTAAAAAATTTCTGAAAATTCAGATTTTGTTTTTCTGGCAAAATATACAATTTTCTCCGGTCAGGGATAAGTTTCACTGCTAACAGTATATCACTATTCCTTTACAGGGATCTTAATCTCACATCTCTCTGAAACCTTTCATTGTTATTTGACTACAATCCATGTTTCCCACCTTACTGAACTTTCACATCCTTAGGTTTATGAAGGAGAATGTGATTATGGAGAAACAAAGGGTCACAGAAGAAAGTTTAATTTTTCCTGAGATGATAGAATATAAACATTTCACCCTAAGAGTCTGCTCATTTGTGTCTATCTGAATGGCAGCCACATATTTATTAGGAAGCCAGACACCTTAGAGGAACAGTGACATTATCATGTTAATGTCTTAGAAGGTAAAACAGTTGACTTTGTTCTGTTCTGAAGGTGTTGCCCTTTTTATTTTAATGGCATGCTTTCTCTACAGTACCAGGCGGATTACCTCTGTAAATCTTATTAACAATGACGGAACTTACACTGCTAATCTGCCTTGAAGCTCTGGAATGGCTCCCTTAGTGCTCCCCCATGTGTCTCCAGTGAGTTTAGAGTGTCAGCCTGAAAGATGCCAGATGCTTAGATGTGTAGCAATGTTCTGAGGGGGAAAAATATTCCACCACCAATAAAAAAACATGGACAAAAGACAATCATTGACCAAGCTTTTGGCTGATGACCTTTGTTGAGTACCCAGAGTGTGCAGAAACTGTAGGACTTCCAACAATTGTAGGGAAAATTTACCCCACGACCTTGGGGAGTTTACAGACTAATTGAAGTTTTAGAAAATACACAAAGAGAAAACAAATTAGAAACTAAGGACATGCTATTAAGCAGCAATAGATGAGGCAGAAGAGGGGGAATAATAAAAATGTCATTTTCCCTCCTGCCCATCCCATCCCTCGCCAATGTCATACCTCATTACAATCCTTGGAGGAAGTAGCCTTCTGATTGGCACCAGAAGCATGTTGTGTCACTACTATTCTTTAGTACTTGCCAGCCTGGTCTCTAATTAATCCTCCCTTGCTTGTCTTCTCCAGTAGGTCTAAGCTCCCATTTGGTTTGTAGGTATAACCTGCACCCTATTTCTGTACCTGACACAGAATAGGAGCTCAGTCATTAGACAATGAATAGGAAGAATGTGGTGATACGAACTGTACTCATTATAAAAGTTAAATTGAACTGCAGCATATGGTTTAAGGATGCATCCCCCTAGGTTAATAGCATTCTATGTTTGAGAAATTGTAAGCAACATTTGCCCTCTGAAATTTAATTTCCCACAGTAAAAAAAGCAATCTTTCCTTTTTTATTTCCTCAGGCCACTGTCACAGGGAAGCACCAGTCTTACAGTTTTACTGAAGGGTGGGAAGATTCAGGAATCAATAACTAGCAGCCCGAAAGGGTACCACCGTGCTCCAAATTACAAGACAAGAATGAGACTTTTATCATATCAGGTGAAAGAAGCAAAAGATTATTGTGGCCTAGTGGATCAGTAATTGCACGCCAATCTGAAGGCTGGCAGTTCAACTCCACCAGCTGCCCCCTAAAATAAAGATGGGTAATCTCCCATGCTATTTACTAACTTCCCACTGGAGGGTCTGCTATGAGTCGGTTCCAACTCAATGAGACATAACAACATATGCTCATAGACCTAAAGTGGTACATGAAAAACCCCACTAACCACTCCAGTTTCTGAAAATCAAGAAAAGGTAGTTTATTCTCCATTCTGTAGAAAAAAGAAAAAAAAAGTAGAAATTGGGAGAATCAGACAGCTAAACCTAAACTCCTCAAGGTTACATTTTACAGAGAGATTACTGGACGTTCCATTATTGAAGTTCCATTTACATCAAGGTGATAAACAGAAGAGGGTATACAGACATTTGGTTCTTTGGCTTCTTAGATAAGAGGCCTTTTGATGTAGGTGACACCTTTCTGTCATCATCTTATCAGAGATCAGGATGTACACATAACACAGAAAGGGGACATGCATACACAATAGGGGCTAGAGAAGCCAAAGCTATGTAGTCCAAGTTGATAGGGCATGGAAATGCAAATGAAGCACGTCACAAGCTTTGTTGGAAGGGAGCACCTTGCTTTTAACATATTAATGTTCCGTGTGCATAGTAAAGGAGGCAGGTGAAACTGAAGAATTGATGGCATGGATCTTTCTGTGATTTTGCTATAGGCCATGTGATTTCAGAAACAGCTCAATAATCCACAACCTTTGTTACCAGGCAGCATGCTTGGTTGTTTTACACTAAAACATAGCAAAGCTCCGATCTTTCTTAAGGTTATTTTCCCTCTTTTCTAAACCCCTGTATCATGTTGGCCCAGGCATTCTTTTTGAATCATTTTCCACAAACATCTTTCAATAAACTATTCCTTTTGAGTCATACAGTTAAACTTTTATAAGATGAAGAATCTATGTGTTCTTGATCTTACCAAAGTAGTCTTGGAATGATAAAGGAATTTCAAAGTCTTTGATATTCTGTCTATTTAGAAATCTGAGAGCTGGACAATGAAGAAGGTTGACAGAAAAAGAATTGACGCCTTTGAGATGTGATGTTGGAGAAGAACACTGAGCATCCTGTGTACGGACAAGAGTGCAAACAGATATGTATCGGACAGGGTGCAGCCAGAGGGCTCTTTAGAGGCAAAAATGATGAGATTTTGCCTCACATACTTTGGGTATATTGCTAGAGGGGCTATTCCTTGAGAAGGATATGCTACTGGAAAGGGGGGAGTGTCAGCAAAGGAGAGGAATGATGAGGTGTTAGTAATAAAGTTAGAATTCTCCAAATACACATCAGTTCTAGAACTATAGTTATATAGTTATAAAATTGATATCAGTTTTCACCAGCCTGCAAAACTAGTTACTTTGCTTTGTTGTTGTTGTTAGAATTCTTTTTTTCATGTCTTTAATCATGTAGTTTAAGCTGTCCATTTACCAGGAAAGGAAATGCATCTTACCTAGATTAGCATTTACCTTTTTGAAACTGTTTTTCTCAGTCATATGTTAACTATTTTATAAGTTGCCTGTTTATTAGTAACTGTTATTTTAAATGTAGACATTCTGTAACTTTATCTAATATATAAAAACCTAATGACCACTCCCAGAGGAAGAGGCATTTTTTTGAAGGGAATCTTTCTGTCCTCCCTATCTGTAATAAAGTACTTATGGCTATTGTAATCCATCTGTCTTATTGGCAATTGACTACAGAGAGAACCCCTTGGATTCAGCAACAGGAAGACCCTCAACAAGGTGGGTTGACATGGTGACTGCAGAAATGGGATCTTGTGTGTCAGAAAGTGTGAAGATGGCACAGGAAAAGACAGAGTTCAGATCTTTTGCTCATAGGGTCGCTGTGAGTCATGCTCAATACATATAACAACAACAACAACTCTATTGGTAACTTAGTAAAGAATTAGGAACCCAACTGTGGCCATCTCCTATAAAAATGTACAGTGGGAATGGATCCTGGGAAAAAGAGCTTGGGTCTTGGTTAACAGGATTTATCAGTAGACACTAAAACTTTGAGGGAGGCATGAGAATTTGGGAGGATTGCAGAGGAGAAATTCAATGACATCTCTAGTGTCCAAGACAGCACTTGCATCAGTTTTCAGAAATTTACCATGAGGTACAAAATGGCTCAGAGACAAACGAGTAGAGCTAGAATCTAGTAGCGCTGAAGGGCATGCAGAGAGGAGGATGACACTGAGAGGGCTTCTTAGAGTGTTGGGAGAGAGGCTTCTAAAGCGTATTTCAGTGAAGGTGAAGCCAGATGTGAACCCATGTGCAGGCTCAGAGGAGTGTCGAACTCTAATTTATTGTCTTAAAGTCAATGATGCCTCCTAGATTGTTTCAAGAAGCTATAAACTACACAGGAGCAGACTACCTATCTTATTCCCATGGAGCTACTGATGGATTCAAACCACCAGAGAAGTGCTGGAGGGACACAACTGTCTACAAATGTGACCACCAGAGTGAAGTGTAGAAAGTAAAACTCCCCCAGTATCAGACATTCTCCCTCTGTTTATATTATTGTTACATAGAATGATGTCAGGTTTGTCCTACTAATGACCAGGTTTATTTTGGTTGAATGTTCAGCCATCTTTGAAGTTTAGCTACTTAACCTTAAAAGTGGAGCAAATGTTTAACTCAATCACATATTGAAAGCTTAGAGGTTCAAGTCTGCCCTGGGACACATCAGGAAGAAAGGCATAATGATATGCATCCCCACAATATTGGGGTTATGTATCAAGGTTGAAACCAACTCATGGCTGACCCTCTAGTAGGTATTCAGACAGAGGCTTTAAATCACACGGGAGGAGGCTACACATATTTCCCTTGGAGAGCAGTAGCTGGTGGTTTTGAACCACTTGTCTGAGAGTTGGCAGTACAATTTCTTAACCACTAGGCCAGCAGAGCTCCTTCCCTAACCTTGTTCTTGTTAGGTGCCATCAACTTAGTATGACTTGGAGCAACCCTATGAAAAACAGACCTGAATCCTGTGCCATCCTGTGCCACCCTCATCACCACTGTTACCCAGGAGCCCATTGCTGCAGTCACCGTGTCTGTCCACCTCATTGTGGATCTTTCTTCCGCTGACCCTCCACCATTCCAAGCATGATACCCCTTTCCAAGGAATGGCTTCTCCTTGTAACATGGCTAAAGTTTGAGTGACGAAGCCTTGCTTCCAAGAAGCAGTCTGATTGCACATTTTCTAAGACATACCTATTTGTTCTTTTGGCAGTCCATGGTATGTTCAGTACATTTCTCCAACACCATAACTCAAAGAAAAACCAATTCTTCTTCTGTCCTCCTTATTCATTGTAACTCTTAGCAGCAGAGCAAGTAATCAGACTCTGAAAATCTTATGGAGCCCAATTCTACAGACCATCAAGAAGTCATTGAAAGTGACTAAAAGATAAATATTTTGTTTACCTTTTATTAAAAAAAATCGACCCTAAAAATTTAACTTTCAATTCTGGGTTTGAGGCTTGGATTTCATTACCTTTGGTCTAGAAGAAATTAGTATTTCTTTATATGCAACCAAAGAGGTCTTTGACCTTGCATTAGCTTTTGATTGGCTGTTACTTGTCTGTCCTTAATGGGTTATTTTCTTTCTGTGAATGCACAGGTTCTTATAGCATGTTTGTGAATCAACATAACTGGCTCTAGGTAAGACCTGTTGCTGTTGTTGTTATGTGCCATCGAGTCACTTGTGACTCATAGCGACCCTATGTGCAACAGCCCTAAACCCTGCTCTATCCTGTGCCAATCGCACTGCCTCTGACACACCCATCCCCATTACCCCAGTCACTGAATCAATCCACCTCATAGAGGGTCTTCCCCTCCTGTGCTGTCCCTCCATCCTCCCAAGCATGATGTCCCTCTCCAAGGACCTGTTCCTCCTTATAACATGTCCAAAGTATGTCAGACAAAGCCCCAGAATCCTTGCCTCCAAGGAATAGCCTGGTTTAACCCTCTCCAGGATGAATCTGTTTGTTTTCTTGGCAGTCCATGGTATACTCAATACTCTTCTCCAGCACCACAGCTCAAAGGCATCAATTCTCCTTCTATCCTCCCTCGTCATTATCCAACTCTCTGATGTGTAACAAGTGATTGCAAAGACCATGGCCTGTATCAGATACACCTTAGACTCCAGAGACACACCATTGCTCTTGAGTGCTTTAGCGAGGTCCCTAACAGCAGACTTTCCCATCGCAATACGTTTTTTATTTCCTGACTGCTGGTGCCAAGAGTGTTGACCGTGGAGCCGAGCATACTGAAGCTGTGAACACTCTCAATCTCTTCGAAATCCATCCTGATGCTGCCAATTGGTCCAGTGGTGAGAAACTTTGTCTTCTTGACATTGAGCCTCAGTCCATACTGAAGGCTGCAGTCCTTGACCCTCTGTAGCAAGTGTATGAGGTCCTCCTCAGTTTGAGCAAGCAGGGTTGTGTCACTGGCATAATGCAAATTGTTAATAGATCTTCCACCAATCCTGGCGCCACACTTCTCCTCATAGAGCCCAGCCTCCCAGATAATCTGCTCAGATAATACAGGTTGAAAAGGTATGGAGATAGGACACATCCCTGGAGTACACCCTTCCCAATTTTGAACCATGCAGTGTTACCCTGCTCTGTTCTGATGACTGCCTCTTGGTGCAAGTATAGGTTTTGCATTAGCATGATTAAATGTTCTGGGATTCCCATTCTTCTAGGAATGCAAAAATTGAGTCTTCTTTCCCCCACTGACTTAGTTATCAATTCATATGTCCTCTGTAACATTTATCATTCACGTCTGGTGTTGGGACTCTGTAAGTCTGTATTTTAACAAGCCATCTATGAAAGCAGCAGCCAAGAAATCAAAGTACTTATTTCACTGCAATTCTGCTGCTAAAGACCTCTTTAAAGTGTTGAAGAATAAGAATGTCACTTTAAAGACTAAGAACAGATTGACTCAGTTATGGTGTTTTCAATTTCTTCAAACCCCTGTGAAAGTGGGGTAATAAATAAGATTAAAAAAAAACAATGTTGTGGTGGTGTACCAAGTTGGAACCAACCTGTGGTTGACCCTTCTGCGGTTTTCAGAGGCCGTAAATTGCAGGGGAGGAGACTGCCTTTGAATTGTGGTGTTGATAAAGAATATTAAGTACATCATACACTGCTAAAAAACAAACTTGACTTTGATGAAGTGCAGCCAGGATGTTGCTTGGAAACAAGGATGCTGACACTTCGTTTCACGTATTTTGAACATCTTCTCAGAAGAAGCCAGGCCCTAGAGAAGGATATCACATTTAGAAAAGTAGAAAGTCAACAAAAATCAGGAAGGCCTTTAACATGTTGCCGTAAATGACGGCAAATGTGTTTCTAAGCAAGGTCGTCAATTTAAAAAGTGTGCAGCAATGTGTTTAATGAGATGGATTGGCACAATGCAACAGCAGAGATTCTAATGACGGTGCCTGGCTGGGCATTATTTCTATAGGACATGGGGTGGGTGCAAATTTTCAGAGGCAGTAAATCCCAAGGGAGGAGATTGCTCATCCTTCTCGCACAGAGCAGCTGGGAGGTTTGAACCCTGTGCCTTTGGAATTGCAATGCAGCTTCTTGTCACTAAGCACAGGGCATCCATGGGAAATGAACAAGCAATACCTAGTGGAAGGCAGGAATTCTACCACTCAATCAACACTACCCCCTAGTGTTACTGTAAGACTCTCTGTAAGGAACAAAGGGACAGATGACTAGTGAAATGAGTAATCTAGCTACTAAGCCAGTCTGCGAAAGAAAATTATTGAGGATTTGAATTTGAAAATGGAACATCTCTTCTCTTTTTAATGTTTTCCAAACAGTTCAGTTAAAAACTTAATAGAGGACGATGAGCATGAGTAGGTATTCTTTTCAGAGCAGGGACCCAATGCAATGTCAGAGCCCAAGCAAGGCGAGGAGAATGTCTTGGGAGAGACAAGATGGCTCAGCACCAGAAGTGACGGGGTGAAGGTATTGCGGACTGAGGGTAAAGTATTTTATTAATTATTAATAATGAGACAGACAACCAGGAATGAGATAAGACAGACAGCCTAAAAGACTGGGGGGGGCGTGGCAGCAGTTCCAACCAATGACTGAAGATCTGGATTCCAGCTTCCCTGTATCTTTATTGAAAATTATCAAATTATTGGGAATTAAATCACAAAGAAAATTCAATGCAAATGAAGGCAAACTCTTCCTATTGAAAACTTTCCTTTTGACTCAGGAGGGAGGGGTCAGCAAATACAATGCAAGAATCCTGTAAACCCTTCAGGATTGCCTTAGTGCCTCAGGGTGAACTCCAGCTTGTATTGAGCTTCCCACACCTCCCCCACTATTTAGCATAAAATTTGGCTTCTCATATGAAGGAACCTTAGTCAGGCAAACAAAGGTTATGTGAAGGAAGAAATTCCAGTGTAGGCTTTTTGTTCTTTTTGTTGTCATGTGCCATCAGCTACATCTCATAGCAACCCTATAAACAACAGATCAGAACCTTAAGCACTCTTGAACCATTTAAATCTTCGGCAAGCTCTAACCCATTGTTACAGTCACCTGTCAATCCATGTGTTGAAAGTCTTCCTCTCTCTTTCTGACTCTTGGCCTTTAACAGCATTATGTCTTTTTCCTAGGACTAGCTCCTCCTGGCAACATGCAAAAAACATCTGAGAGGCACTTACTTCATCTCAGACTTTCTCTGGAACAGGACTGACATTGCAAAGTGAAATGGGGGAGGGAGAGTGAGAAAAAGGTGTATGAATAAATGAATGAAAACCGATCTCTTTGTGAACTTTCACTAAAGTCACAATTTAAAGAGCTCAAACAGATTAGTTCATTCTTTGGACTCTGGAGCAGGGTAAGAAAAATATCTGTCCAAGCAAGAGAATAATCATCATTTGAAAGACTGATTCATAGCTAATATGATCAGAAATGGGAGAAATGCAAACATGTTACCTGTAAGATGCAATTAGAAGGAAGCATAGCCCTACTTCTATCATAATTTTTCCAAAGTATACAGCCTGAAGGGAATTGCAAGTTAACATTAGAGTAAAGCAAATTTAGGTACAATCTGCTAAATGACTCACTGTTACGACCTAAAAGTATCAACAACATGGAAGTCAAGGGAGACCTAAGACATGCTATCTTCTTAGTGAAGGAGAATGAAGGGACAAGACAACTAGTGGAAATGTATGGATGTAACTGAATTCTTTTTCTACAAAGGACATCATCGGGATAATTGTTCAAATTTGAATACTCTGTAAGGATTAGACCTAATGTATCTTTGTAAATTTTCTGAGTTTTTTATCAGATTAAGGAGTCCTTATCCTTCAATTGTTACAGACTCTGAGGATAGTGAAAAGGTTGATGTCCTGTACTCACCAGCTCCTCTGGAGTTTATTCAGTACAGACTGACGTTTGGAAGCCCTCTGGGGCTGTCCTGCTCTGTCCCATAGGATTTCTGTGAGTTGGAATTGCACTTGATGACAATAGGTAATATCAGCCAAGGCTCCCTGCTGCTGCAGTGGTTGAAAGCTCAGCTGCTCACTTAAACGTTGCTTCGAACCCACCAGCCATTCCAGCAGAAGAAAACAGAGCAGTCTCACCTGTAAAAATTAAAGTCTTATGAAGCTTTAACCTTATAGTTCTACTCTATCCTCAAGAGTCACTATGAGTCAGAACAGATCTCGTGGTATCAGGCATGCTCTGATTGCTAATATGTACTGTTTTGTGGAATATGCATACAAGTATTAATAGAGAATGTGGTGGTGCAGAAAAACTCTTTCAGGATTTTCTTTTAAAACCTTACTTGCATTTCTGTATGTTTTGCAAAAGAAAAAAAAAAGAGTGGAGGAAAGAGAGGTTTCACGTAGACAAGAGGAAAAGAACATTTTGGGGAAAATTACAGGTTAAAAAAAATGGCAGCCAACATCATTTTTCTATTCAGAAGTCTTCAAATCTTTTCATATCAAACACTTAGAGGCAAATTAATGAAAAAGTTGAGAAATATTGAACACATAAAATTTCAAAATCATGGAAGGAATGTCTTTACAGAAGAGAAAGTAATCGTTGGCTTCACACATAAATTAATCCCAAACGTGAAAGCTAGTGAGACATTTCCATTCAATTTTAAATTTTGGTAGATTCGATGCACCTATAATTCACATGTCCTGGCACCAAGGTCTTAGGTATTTGGTGTTTATTTTTGCCAAGATACCACAAGTGGGTGGCTTTAATGAATAGAAATTCATCTTTCTCAAATTTTAGGTACCTAGAACTTCAAATTCAGGGCACAGGCTCTAGAAAATATTTTTCTCCGCTTATTCTGGAGGGATGACTTCACTGGGCCAATTGGCAGCATCATGATGGATGGTGAAGAGATTGTGACTGTTCACAGTTTTGGTTTGCTTGACTCCACAGTCAACACTTTTGGCACCAGCAGCCAGGGAATTAAAAGACATATTGTGATGGGAAAGTCCGTGGTTAGAGACCTCTGTAAAGTGCTGAAGTGCAAAGATGTCACTCTGGAGACTAAGGTGAGCCTGAGACAGGTCATGGTCTTTGCCATTGCTTGCTATCATCAGAGAGCTGGACAGTGACTAGGGATGATAGAAGGAGAATTGATGCCTTTGAGCTGTGGTATTGGAGGAAGAGTATTGAGAATACCATGGACTGCTAGGAAAACAAATGGGTTTGTCTTGGAGAGGGTGAAGCTGTGCTGCTTCTTGGAGGCAAGGATTCGGAAGCTTCATCTGACATACTTTGAACATGTTCCAAGGAGGGACCAGTTCTTGGAGAGGGACATCATGCTTGGGAGGGTGGAGGGACAGCACAGGAGGGGAAGGCCCTCTATAAGGTGGATTGATTCAGTGACTGGGGTAATGGGGATGGGCGTGTCAGAGATGGTGCAATTGGCACAGGACAGAGCAGAGTTTAGGTCTGTTATACATAGGGTCTCTATGAGTTGCAGGTGACTTGATGGCGCATAACAACAACAACAATTCTGGAGGGGTAGGCTTGTCTATTCCAGCTTTTCTTTGTTGATCTTACACCATTAGCCTTTTATTCTACTTCGTGCTTCTGTCTGTGCCTGATACTCATCTCTAGTCTCAAAAAGTAATTAGTTCAGCAAACTCTCCTCTACACTCTCTCTTTAGCATAAAGAGACCCCACTCTCCAACTGGGAGTATATCAGTATCTGTATAAGAGTGAAAATTTACAATAGTTAATTCATAGTTGTCGAGTCAGGACCAGCTCATAACAGATTCTCCAGCAGGTTTTCAGAGGCTGTATATCAGGTGGGAAGCAATGGCCTGTCTTTCTCTTGAAGTACCGTTGGTGTATTTGAACTGCCAGGCTTTGAGTTGACAGAGTAAAGTCCTACCCAATAGGCCACCAGAAGTCCCGAAATAACTTAAAGGGGTGGGGCGGGGGTGGGGGCCTTCCAATTCAATCTAGAACAATCATGTTTACCAGAGCTGCCAAAGTTGTGACATTTTAGAAGAGCATATTCCCAGTTGAAGTGTTTCATTTAAGCCATGAGTAACATGAAGTAGAACTCCAACAAAGTCAGAAGTGATACTAAATAAACTCCATGTTTTTACGTGTGAGAGAACAGTCTCAAACCAGAATCTAAGAAAATAATCACATTGAACACAATGCCCAGAAACCCTAATAGACTAGAAGGGTTCTCTGCAGTGTGTTTTTAAAAAGCAAAAATTATTCTAATGCCATGAATAAGTCATGAAATTCTTAGTTCTAACAGCTTGAGAATTATTCAAAGTCAAAAAGATTCTGCCAGTAAGAAATTCTCATTGATTATTTGAAGTTTGTAAGTTCTATTTTCTATTTTCAGAGGTTGGCAAACTTTTTATGTAACCCATTGCTGTCAAGCTGATTCTGACTATAGTAACCCTGAAGGACTAGGGACAGCTGCCCGGCAGAGTATCCAGGGAAGCAATGAATCTTTGCAGGAGCAGAGTGCCTTGTCTTTCTCTCAAGGAGAACTGGAGGTGTTCAAACAGTGAATCAAGGCTTACTCTATTGTGCCTCCAGGTTTCCCTTTTTTGTGATTGAAGGATCTTGGGTGAAAAACAACGTATTAGAACTTTGTAAATAAATCAGTATAAAAAATAAGTGTGCTGACAGATTAAAAAAATAAAAGGCCAATTATTTGCCATTGAGTCATTTCTGATGTAGAAACTACCCCACAGGGTGTCCAAGCTTAGGAATCTTCAAGGAAACAAGCCAGCACTTCTTTTTCCCTCAGAGCAGATGGTAGATTCAACTACCAAACTTGCAACTAATGGCACAGCTCTTACAAACTGTGCCGTCGCCTGGTTGCAAAGAACCAGCTAGCACACACACACTTTATTAGACATGGTGAGCTATCAGTGCTACCATTGTTGCTGAAAGCATCACCAGGCAGTGTGATGGTTAAGATTGTGTGTCATTTTCACTCCCCCTGACACTCTGGCTTGGCAGTTTTGATATGACAATTCCTTTAAGGACGTTTCATGTCAAATAATTATTTCTTTGATGGTATTTATTATGAGCTGCTAGTCAGTTAAGCCGGAGTTTTATAGAAAATGTGGTTGCATTGAAACACATGAAGAAGTCTGACAGAACTGGCTAGTTTTTTTTTCCCTTGGAGACAGAATAGACAGATACATCTTGAAATATAGAGTGCTCCTTAGAGGAAAGAATGGTGAAGCTTTGCTTCACAAACTTTGAACATATTAGGAGGGGCTATTCCATAGAGAGGGCTGTCATGCTTGGAAAGTTGGAGGATCAGCAAAAGAGAGACAGACCCTTCATGAGATGGATACTGCCAGATTAGACTCTAAGATAAAAACAAACTAAATGTCCATTAACAAACAAATGGAAAAAATAAAATTTAGTACATGCACCCATGCTACAACCTGGTTAAACCTTGAAAACATCATGCTGAGTGACATAAGTCAGTCATAAAAGGAGACATTCAGAGCAGGCAAATGTGTGCAGACAGTCCTATGGTGGTTACGAATGGAGAGTAGAAGGGAGTGGGGAATGGAGACTTACTGCTAAAGACTCACTGAGCTTCTGTTAATTGAGATTAGAAATGTAGGAAATCAAATGATGGTTATACAAGATGATGATCTCAGTTAATGTCACTTGTTGTGTACCGTCCAGTCAGAATGGACCCATAGCTGATCCTCCAGTTTCCAGAGGCAGTTAATTACACAGGAGGAGGTTGTCCATCCTTCTCCTCTGGAGCGGCTGGTGGACTCGAACTGTGTACCTTCAGGATTGCAGCGCAGCTTCTTGCCACTAGGCCACCATCACTAAACTGTGCATATAAAGATGATCAAATTGCCAAATGTTTTGTTATGTATTATTCTACACTTAATCACATATAGCAACTCTCTGAGTCCTATGTTAATTGTTGAAAGAAAAGAGCAAGGGTATTGAAACAGACAGATGTGGGTTCCAGGTCGAGCAGACGTACGTGACCTGGGAAAAGTTGCTTTGCTCTGCTCAAATCTCCACTTCATAAACTTCATAAAAAATATCTATAAAGTGACCTGGTACTGATGAACCACTCAGTAAAAGGCCAGTTCCTTCTTTCTTACATATTATCAGAGAGTACATGGAAATTAAATAAGTGAATTTGGCTTAAACATTTTGAGCTACTTTCAAAGTGGGTCAGAAAACCTCCCGGGAAAATTTGGAGAATATATTGTCTAAATAAATTCCATGGAGAAAGATACCACATAAAAGTGCCAGAGTTTTAATTTTTAAAATGAGCAACCTAATATCGTGAGCAGAGTTTAGTGAATTTAAAAGAACAGGCTGCATTATTATTGCCAGCAGGGGACTGTCTAATTGGAAGTCCATCATCCACAATAGAAAACACAGCTGGAACCCAATCAGCACGCAGTGAACAAGAAAAGGGTGCTCCAGATACGTGTCAAGAGAGAGAGAGATGCAAAAATTAAAGAGGCACAAGTCTAAAGGAGCTTTCAGAATCAAATCTCACAATTTATGAATCAGAGCGTCCCAAATATGTGTTGGGATTTGCTCCAAAGTCTCTGCCTCCATCTTTGTTTCCCTAAGAGTCATATGGTTTCAAAAAAGAAATCTTTATGAAAAAGAAAAAAGAAACCCCAATGGGTTTAGATCTCATGTTGACCAATGCATTTCCCTCCAAAGTAGCCATTACATTCTCCAGAATAAATTCCCTATTCCCCATGAAGTTTCCTTCCAACAAGCTCTCCACCACTCTGGTTTGTCCTTACGGTAAGGCAATTGCATCACTGTATTTCCTATCTCAGAGAAACCCTATGTACACTTATTAGGGGTATGGGCACAGTGTCTAATTGATATAAGCCCCTCCCAGATTCCTGGGTAAACATTGTGCTGAACAGAGAGTAAATGGATGAATGTAGACTAGACTGAAGTTCCTTTTTGCTATTTTTTGTAAAAGTTTCTGGCCTTCTTCGTGCTTTGATAATAAACAATTTGCCATCCTTTCCAACAGAATCTCTCTTGCATTATGTTGAATCACGGAATAGTTAACTCATTTCCTGTTGTGTTGTCTCAGTGCTATGACATGTGAAGAATCTATCACAGAGCAGGAATTTTGTGTAATTCACTGCATATTGGCTCTTTTCTCCCTCCCCTGTCAATATACCGCCACTTTCAATTGGTTCTTAATGGGACCTTTTCGAGCAGTTAAATTTGCTCTTGCAATCTCCAGCCTCAATGACTGCAATGGTGTGGTAGGGAATTCGGAGCAAGCTAACTCTGCTCGCTTCAGCAGCACATATATTAAAATTGAAACAATACAGAGAAGATTAGCATCGCCCCTCTGCAAGGATGACTTACAAATTCGTGAAACACTCCATATTTTTTAAAGTTGGTTGTTATTATGTTTTGGAGGAACATTCTTCTAACTGCTACATCACTCTCTGTCAATATGCTGTGCTGAGGTATCCTACGGTTGCTGTGATGCTGAACTTTATGTCAATACGATGTCAAATGCCAAACCTGTTACCCATGGTAGAGTTCCCAGCTTAAGACAGGTTTGGAAGCAGGAGTGACATCCACTACTTAAACAACATGCCTCTGGAAACCATGAACTTTGAGAAATGATGAAGAAAGGTTTCAGGTCTTTTGTTGATAGGGTCACTATGAGTCGTGCTCGACCTGACGGTAATCAACAGCAACAACAACTTTAAATAAGAGTGAACTAGTGTTGACTTTTGGTGTTTGTTTGTTTTTTTTAAATTTTGCATTGAATTTGAAAGATCTTCCATGCAGCCTTTGCTGATTCTCCATCTTTCTAGGCATAAAGCCCTTTTCCAAGAAATAAACTCCTCTAGGAACATGTCCAAACTATGAGATACAAAGCTCCACCATCTTTGCCTCCAAAGAGTACTCTGGCTACACTTTCTCCAATACATATCTGTTTGTGCTTTTGGCAGTTCATGAGATAGTCAGTAACCTTCCTTAGAAGGTATCAATTCTTCCCTAATCTTTAGTAATAAGAAAATAACATTGAGACGAAAGGATTTTTTAAGAATTAAAATGGTAATATTTAAGCACTTTTAAAATCCGTAAGTGATTGTTATTTTTGTTGATTGCCATCAAGTCGCGCGACTCATATCGACTCTATGAACAAAAGACTTAACGCCTTTTCATAACTATTGTCATTCCTCCAAGTTCGTACATATAAATCACCACTCAGAAAATGCTAATCACATAATAGGCATTATGTTTGTGTTAGTTGTTTTTGTCATTATTTAAGTAGGACTGTCTCTTAAATGTGAGTTTATAATGGCTGTGTCAGTAGAACACTTTCTCTATTTTAAGATGCTCTCATATACAACCTTTAGAGGAAAATGTCATTTAATTCTAACCATTCTGTCAGGGTCTTCTCCTCCCTATTGCTTTTGGAGAAATTGGGTTGAGAGTAGTTAAATAACTTCCCAAAAACACACAATAGTTGAACGTCAGAAACAGCAAAGGAGTCAAATCACATAACTTCAGGCTCAATTTTTACCCATACCACAGCTACGGAAACAAAAGTATTCACAAACATAGATGAGAGAAGGCATGCCAATGTAAGCTATAGTTCTAACCACACATCATTCACAATCCTTTTAGAGTTGACTGGGTATGCTTTTGTGCCTTTTGCCTCCGGAAAGTTGGGTCCTCTTTGCATAGCACTGCAACATACACCCCACTCGATACCTCGACAATGATCACAGTCCTCATTTGTACATCACTGGGGGGAATGAACCCCAATAAGGATCAAAACATGTCTGCATTTCTGTGAAGGATTTGTGACATTTTCTTTAGGAAGCAGTTAATGAGATCAAAATTTCTAATACAGTTTGGTCGTAGATCTTCTGTCACCAAGGTTGACATTTGTTCAACTCTTGTGCTATTTTTATTAGATTGTGTTACTCCTTTGAGGAATGTTTAACAAGCGAATTGCAGGCATTTGTAAAGATGTACTGGTTTGTAGATTTCCTACAGAATTTAGGATCCTCTGTGCACCGAGCTGCATCTCCTAAGGCTTTCTTTTCATTCTATATGAATTGAACAGCAGGTGTTGTTTTCTCTGATAGGAATTGGTCATTGGCCATGAAATGAAGATGTGTTGATAGTCCTAGACTTCAAAACCACACTTTCATCCTTTGTCTATTTACAGAAGCCTCGACATCTTTCCTCTTATTCTCTGAAAAGGATATTTTTTTCTCCTTTCTTTAAAATGTACTAAATGCTGGTGTGGCATTTAGGTCAGTTGTTAACTGGCAATTATTTGTATTTGAGATCCCACTTAAAAGCAAGCCAGCATCATCAGGCAGACTGATAACATCAATGCAGGGCTATTAAGCCCCATTATGTGATGATGGTCTGTTGCTAATTGACAAACACAGACAAATCCTATATTAAGGATGCAGAAAGCCTGATAGACATCCTGCAGGAATCTGAATTAACCAATGAAAGTGATGCAATATTTAAATCTCTTTTCTGGAATTAACCCACAGGGAAATAACAAAATAAAGGAACAAATCTCAGATAAAGGGATGTCTTCGCTATGATTATTTTTTTTCTTTTGTAAAGAAATTATTTATGCACTCTGATTTTCTTCTTTAGCTGCAACCTTGCCTGTTGTGTTCATTTAATCAGTAATCAGTCTTGCGCAATAACACCTACTGATCTGGCTTCAACTTCTTCTGTTGTTGTATGCCATTGATTACATTCCAACCTACAGTAGCCTTATGTGACTGAGTAGATTCGCCACATGTTGTTGTTTGGGTTGTAAGTAATCTTTACAGGAAGACGCCCTAGTGGTTCAATAGTTAAACACTTGGGTGATAACTGAAATTTGAACCTATCAGCTGCTTCACATGTGAAAATTGTGACACTATGTTTATTTATATCGACTTGGAAACCCTCGGGACAGTTCCACTTTCCCCCATAGTTTTACAGTGAATCAGAAATTACTCAATGGCAAAAGGCTGATGTGGTTGTTGAATCTTTAAGGAAGCTGATCACTGGGCATTTTCTCCTGTGGAGCATATGGGGAATTTGAACTGCTAAACTTTCCATTAGAAGTTGAGACCTGAGTGGCTCTTAAATACCTAATTATGTTCAAAATCTTTACCTCTAGCTTGACTTTTCTCCAATGATCCCAGCTGATATGTGCTCACTGAACCTCTCCATCTGGGGAACAGTGTTTGTTGTTAAAAAATGGCTTTCTTAGCCATCGACTTTGACTTTCATCACATGGGGACATGAAACAGGGTTTGAATAAGCTACTAGTTATGGGATTGGTCAGTTTTCCCAATTCCTCTGGTTTCAATTGAGCAGATTTAGCAGCAAGAAGAGAGAATGCTAAAGGACTATATGTCCTTTAGGGCTAGAGATTCCTTCATCAGTCAGATCGGGACCTACAGGTGAGAAGCAAGAGCCTCAGCAGAGAACCAGAGACTATCTTAGAACTGTTATCCTGTGGATCCAGAGCCGGGGGGGGGGGGGGGGCTTCTCCTAAATATGCTAGAGGACTTGATGGAGATGCTTTATCGGCAGGTCTAAGCCTAAGTCATGAGGCTGAAGGTCAATGCTCTGTGGCCTGAGGACTTGTCTCCTGTTGTCAACCTGAATTGTAACCTGTTAACTTCTCTAGTAAATCCCATAATCACAGTGATGGTTCTGTGACATTTATGTGGCCATTGCAATAGATTTCAAACCCAGCATGATTGGTGTTGGAATTCACAGAAGCAGATCTGAGAGCATGAGGCGACAGAAATTGCTTTGGTGTTTTAGACGTTACTGATAGATATTGTTTCCCTTTATGAAGTCAAGCAGGTCAGGCTCTGCAGGTCTCTCAACCTACCCTGACTGCAGGAGCCCCCAGGCTCTTGGTTAATACCAAAATCACTTTCTCTTGACCAAATCTGTTTTCCTTCTCAATTTTTTTCATTAGGTTTATTTCAGAGTCTTACCTGGTTCTTAACTGTATTTAAAGCCCCGATCAATCAAACTTGAAACTCTCCAGACTATCCCTTAAATGTCATTCAAATCTGTCTGCGTCTACCACCATTGCTAATGCCTACATTAAAATTACCCATCTTTTTCTCTCCCTGGCCTCATCCAGTAGCTGTCTCATTTATCTTCCCAAACCTTGTCCCTTTTCTTTTCAAATTATTCTTCTCATGGTCTGTCTTCCACACAGATCTGATAATGTCATTCTTCTTTTCCTAAACAGCCTTTCTCTCCATCTCCATTCAGTAAAAATGTCTTCTCATATTTTAAGACTTAAGGCAACTGTTAAATTTTCTATGCATATTCTCTTGACTTCTTTGTGCAGATTTCCTCCTCTTGTCTGAATGTCAATAGCCCTTCTAAAAACACCTAATATAGTATTTGTTACTACCTTTACATATCGAATTGACCTCAGTAAAACAATGCAAGTTGGAAGAAAAATACACCACAATGCCATTATTTATATAACCTGTTTTCAATCTTTTTTTAATTGAATTTTATTAATTTTAATGAACATTTACAGGGATTTAGGGTTTTCATTCCTTCATTGCTGCACCATTCTCTCTACCCTCCTCCCCAGTTTGTTCTTCTTCCCCTGCCATCCGAATGTCTGTTTTATTGTCCTATTGCCACAGTGCTTGTAAAAGTCAGTTCTGATTAATCTCCTTTGTCAGTGTGTCCTTTGCCATTCCCTATCACTCCTCCCTGAGAGAGACTTCA
>NW_006399827.1:4822615-4891221 GCF_000299155.1 Elephantulus edwardii | reverse complement strand
AACCATTTTGAATAATATTGCATGAGTTCCTTGTTTTTCAATGCAGCATAGTATTCCATTGTGCGAATATACCACAGCTTCTCTAGCCATTCGTTTGTCTGTTTTCAATCTTTAAAATTGTGATTTACGTTTTAATCCAATTATTCATACAAAGTTTGTTTTATGACATTATTTATAATAACCACAATGTACAGTTATCTCCTTACTATAGAATTGTCTTTCTCTCAATTCATCTTAATAAGTGTCTTACCTGTTATTAAATTTCACTTCCCTCTCTTTCCCTTCTCACCTCTAGTAACCGTTTAATAATCATTCTAGCTTTGTGTAAACCTTCCCTAAGGTTTTGTTTTTGTTTTTGTTTTTTTAGTAGTCATGTATGGTATTTGTCACTTTGTGATGTATTTTTAATTCAGTGTAATATCCTCTAGATGAATACATATTATGCAGTGTTTCAGCACATCAGCAGAGAAAAGTCCAGGCTGGGCTTAGAAGGGGTTGTGGTACTAGGGATATTGTAGCTGATGTTAGATAGATCTTAGCTGAAAGCAGGGAATACCAGAAGAATGTCTATCTGTGTTTCATTGATCATGCAAAGGCATTTGACTGTGTGGATCATAACAAATTGTGGCTGACTCTGAGAAAAATGGATATCCCAGAACATTTAATCGTGCTAATGCGAAACCTATACTTGGACCAAGAGACAGTAGTCAGAACAGAGGAGGGAAACATTGCATGGTTCAAAATTGGGAAGGACGTACGCCAGGGATGTGTCCTGTCTCCATACCTTTTCCACCTGTATGCAGAGCAGATTATCCAGGAGGCTGGGCTCTATGAGGTGAATTGTGGCATCAGGATTGGTGGAAGATCTATTAACAATCTGCATTATGCAGATGACACAACCCTGTTTGCTGAAACTGAGGAGGACCTCATACACTTGCTGCAAAGGGTCAAGGACTGCAGCCTTCAGTATGTACTGAGGCTCAATGTCAAGAAGACAAAGATTCTGACCACTGGACCAATTGGTAGCATCAGGATGGATGGCGAAGAAATTGAGATTGTTCACAGCTTCAGTTTGCTCGGCTCCACAGTCAACACTCTTGGCACCAGCAGTCAGGAAATAAAAAAAAAAGTATTGCGATGCAAAAGTCTGCTGTTAGGGACCTCTCTAAAGTACTCAAGAGCAATGGTGTCTCTCTGGAGACTAAGGTGCGCCTGATACAGGCCATGGTCTTTGCAATCACTTGTTATGCATCAGAGAGTTGGACAATGACTAGGGAGGATAGAAGGAGAATTGATGCCTTTGAGCTGTGGTGCTGGATAAGAGTATTGAATGTATCATGGACTGCCAAGAAAACAAACAGATTCATCCTGGAGAGGGTTAAACTGGGCTGCTCCTTGGAGGCAAGGATTCTGGGGCTTCGTCTGACATATTTTGGGCATGTTACAAGGAGGGACAGGTCCTTGGAGAGGGAGGGCCATCATGCTTGGGAGGGTGGAGGGACAGCGCAGGAGGGGAAGACCCTCTATGAGATGGATTGATCCAGTGGCTGGGGTAATCAGGATGGGAGTGTCAGAGACAGTGCAATTGCCACAGGATAGAGCAGGAGTTAGGGCTGTTGTACATAGGGTGGCTATGAATCACAAATGGCTCAACGGCATATAACAACAACAATGCAGTGTTTCATGAAATCTTTGTTATTCTGTAGAGTTTCATAGTATTGCAATGTGTGAATGTACCATATTTTGTGAAGCATATGTCTGCATTTGAGTTGTTTCCTTCTCTTTCCTATTATAAATAATGCTGTAGTATACATTGGTATGTAGTTTGTACCCCAGTTTGTAGGTTCTTTTTTGACTCTTTGAGAGAAGTTTTCTTGCACATAGGATGCACATACAAATTTAATTTTTAGAGGTCACATTGATCTAGTCTATCCTCTACTGATTGTACATTTTTATTTATATTAAGAGTCTATTTATGCCATATATTAGTGTTTTTAACTTTGATCCTGTTTTTTCTTTAATGATCTATATTATTTCCAGTTTTACACCTTGTTCTTGATCCATCTTGAGTTGCATTTTTTTTACATGGTGTGAGGTAGGAAACTTGTTTTAATTTTCTGCAAATAGCTCATCAGTTTGCCAGTACCTTTTGTTAAAGAGATTGTATTTCCCACAATTTAATTGATTTTATATCGTCATTAAAGATCAATTGTCTACAGGTAGATGAATTTACGTCTAGGTTCTTAATTCTATCCCATTGGTCTATGTGTTGGTTGCTGTACCAGTGACACACTGTTTTTATCAGTATGGTTTTGTTGTAGGTTTTAAGATTTGAAAGTGTAAAGCCATCTACTTTTACTTTCTTCAATAGAATTTGCTTATCCAAAGTCTCTTCCCCATATGAAATTGATGATTATTTTTCCATATCTTTAAGAATTATGATCTTATATCTGTAGATTACTTTCACTAGTTTTGAGATTTTAACAATATAAAGTATTCCTATCCATGATCCTGGTATATTTTTCAATGTGCATTAAGTCTCTTTTGGTTTCTCATAGTAGTGTTTTGTAGTTTAGTTTTGGTTTTTTCTTTGCTTTATTCTGTTTATGAGTCTTTCATATCACTGGTTGGATTAATTATTAATTATTTTATGTTTAGACTGATTATTACAATGATATTGTTTCCAGAAAGGATTTTTGTATGTTGGTCTTGTGTCCTGCCCATTTGCTGAGTCGTTCAACTTGATTCTGTAATTTTTTAGTTAACTTGTTGGTATTTTCTATATGTATATGTATATGTATATTTACTTCCTCTTTTTGCCAATTTGGAAAATATTTATTGCCTTTTCTTGACTTATTACTCTGATGAAGACTTCTAATACTCTCTGGAGCCAAGGAAGCTAGATAAATCTCAGAAACTTTTCCCTTGAGACAATATTAGTCAAGCCTTAACAATTAAAAACATGACTTATCACCCAATTACAAAATATGCAAGATACTGAAAAGATTTTACACAGAGGAAGACATTTGGATGGCCAACAGACACTTGAAGAAATGTTCACAATCACGGGCAATAAGAGAAATGCAAATTTAAAAAACCCACAAAGTAGCAGTGGCAAAGTTTAATAGGACAGCAAGCAATAAATGTTAGGGGGATGTGGAGAGAGAGGAATTATTGTTGTTGTTGTTGTTATTATTATTATTATTATCTTGTGTGTACCGTCAAATCAGATCTGACTGGTACAGGAGGAGATTGTCCCTCCTTCTTCAGCAGAGCATCTGGTGGATCCAAACCGTGCATCTCAGGGATTACGAGATAGGAACTCTTATATTCTGTTGGTGGGATTGTAAAATGGTACCACCACTTTGGAAGCAGTTGGTGTTTCCTCATGAAGCTAAAAAAAGAAATTCCATAGGACCCAGCTATTTCACTCTTGGGAATACTGAGACACAAGTGGAGATTTGTACACCAATGTTCATAGCAGCATTACTCACAATTGTGAGAACATGCAAACAGCCCATATTGATTGACAAATTCTGCTACATTCACACAATAGACTACTATGCAGCAGTCTGAGGCAACAATTTTGGGAATTACTGGATAACTTGGGATAGACTGAAGGGTGTAATGCTGAGTGAACTAACTCAGTCTTAGAAGCATAAATACTGAATAAAACCATTATTATAAAAACAGAAGGATTATTAGTAAAATGCACATGGGGACCCAAAGGGAAAAGGCATAGGAACAGAGAGGTGAAAGTGGGCAGGAGGCAAATCATAGGGTCACACAGTTTGGTAGATGTGGGGGGTAAAGGAAATGGGAATGATCTGGCAGGTAAGTGGAAAGACAGGGTAATGATGGGCATGGCTTAATGGTGACTGATTTTATAAAAGATAATGAATAAGTATGAAACAATGTGAATGAAGGATAATGTGAATCACAATGTATATGAATTTTGCATGCAAACCAATGTAAAATTAAAAAAAGAGAGAGGAAAAAATAAAACCTCAGGAGAAAAAAGAAAAACAATTAAAAACATGCCTTCAAGTTTTCTTAAAATGAAATAATAGGCTAGCCTAGGTAGTAAAGAATCTCTACCTTGAGCACTGTGCCCTTTGACTACAGCAATTTGAAAGACAGGAAACGGAAAAAGAAGTGAGCTATGTTAATGGAGAAGGAACAACTTGAAAAAGGAGGGTAGGAATGTTTTACATCTTGAAGAATGTAATGTGTCACTGAATTACACATATATAAACTGTTGGGTTGGTACGCTTTCTGCTGTGTATATTCTCAACCACCATCACAAGAACAAAAAATTTAAAAAAAAAAAAACAACCCAATGTGCACAAGAGTATTCATAACTCTTTGTTTGTTGTTGTTGCCCATCCTCTTTATTAACACTAGGCAAAACCTGACAACAACATGAATATCTATCAATGGTCAAATAGAGAAATACATTTTAATATACAGCCCAGTGGCAAGAAGCTCTGCTACAATCCCAAAGGCATTGGAGGCCACCAGCTGCTCTGTGGGAGAAGGATGAATAACCTCCTCCTGTGTGAGTAACTGCCTCTGAAGAAGGGTCAGCAATGGGTCAGTTACGACTCTATGGTACACAATAACAACACCACACACTGATTGTTTTACACAGTAATAGAAAAGAAATTGGGGAACAGGAAAAAAGCGTTAAGAAGTTTTGCTTGTGTGTTGTTGAGTAACAGAATGCAGACATAAAAATGCAAGTTCGGTATAACTCAATTTATATAAAGTTCAATACGAGATAAAATTAACCTGAGGTTAAAGCTGTCAGAAGTCTGTTTGCTCCCGAGACACGCTGAATAGGAATGAAGCTGACTGACATGAGGAAACCCTCAGGTGTGCTAGAATCTTCTGCATCTTGATCTAGGCTGTACTTGGTGGGGATGTACAAATCTATCAGCACGCTTTAGGTTTAACATTTACTATATATAAGTTCTGAATCAAAGAGAAAATCTACACCAAAATAAAAGAATGCTAAATTTTGCATATTTAAAAAAATCCAATATAAATGTGTATGACACTGATTTACCATATTGAAGTTAGTTTGGAGTTTCGTGTTGACTTTCTCCATCATAATGTCGGTTAAAGAAAGACTCTCTCAGAGAAGACTGTCCAGGGAAGCACATATATCTTGGTGGTTTGGTGGTTGTTTCCAAGTTTTTGAACAGTGAAGTAGACACTTGGTCTCTTTGGGGGTCTGCGTTAAAGACATAGTGATGAGGAATGAATGGGAACACGTAAGTAAAAACTCCAAACGTGTTACCCTGTCCCCTCAAGGGAAGATGTGCCCAGTTGATTTATTTGAAATGTTGACTTGTTATCTTTACGTTTATAGCCAAGTTTGGCAGTCAAGTTCAGGATGATTAACTTTTTTAAAGCATTTGGATCTCACAATTGAGTCACAGCTATGCTGGTGAAATGTGCTAATAGTTTCTCTTAAAATTACACTGCTAGTTCATGAATTTGGATAAGCCAGCTGAAATTTCTTTTTAAATACAAAGCAAAACAAAAAAACCCACCTCAGCTAAATACACATCCCCCCAGTGAAATGTCACCTCTCATAGAAAGCTGCGGATTGGAACCTCGGGGACAGTTATGCAGATGAGGTGTGAGAACAGAGGCTGCTGTTTGAATGTTTTTGTGACTGATTCTGAGCTCAATGGAGTTCTTCTGTAGAATGTTTTACTCGTCTCGCTCTGATCTGGTGGTGAATAATTTTAAGAATGAATATTGGCAATAATCTTCCTTGACAGCATATGAGCACTTAATGTGGACGCTCTGGGAACAGCCGGCTGCTCAGGTTCAAGCCAAATGCTCACCCATTCCTGGCCATGAATCTATAGGCAAGGAACTGGTGAACTCAGTTTTCTCAAATATGCATATAATTTTACCTTCTACAGACACTGGACAAGATTATTTACAAGATCATATGTGAGAACAGCAGGGTTTTTTGTGTTTTTTAATTTTTTTTTAAAATATCATTTAACTATTTTGTGTGTGTGTACCATCAAATGGGATCTGACTGGTATAGGAGGAAAATGCCCCTTCTTCAGCAGAGCATCTGGTGGATGCGAACCACAAACCTCTGGGATTGTAGTACAGCTTCTGGCCACTAGGCCATCAGAGCTCCCTAGAACAAAAAGTTTTTGAAACAATACAGACCATTTACACATTTGCTCATCAATTTGTTTACACACATTATTCCAAGCAATCAACAGGCAAGATGCAAGTTCTAGTTGGACCTATGCAGTTGATTAGCCCAAATGATGAAATGAGATAATCCCTATTTCTTGCTTAGAAGAGTATCTAGGATATCAATATATAATTTCTCCTTGTATATGTTTTCAGTACTTGTTGTTGTTGTTGTTGTTATGTGCCGTCGAGTCGCCTGCGACTCATAGCGACCCTATGTACAATAGCCCTAAACTCCGCTCTGTCCTGTGCCAATCGCACTCCCATCCCGATTATCCCAGTCACTGAATCAATCCACCTCATAGAGGGCCTTCCTGTTTCAGTACTTAAGGGGGGGGAAACTATGCTTGAAATCTAGGCATGCCTTGGTTCCTATGTAAATTCAGAACAGGTATTGATTTATTTTTAATCTCTTCATTATTCATTGATGACAAAGAACTAGAGTGGGGATTTGAAAATCACTTGTCACTAGGAGAGGAGGAAGAAATGGTTTTCTGCCTTTCATTTCCCTCCCGTGAGTCCTCTTCGCTCTGCACGATCAGGCCATGGCAGTCCCTGTGTCCCACACGGCAGAGTGGGTGAACACCACATCCCCTACTTCTCACTTTATAACCTATTTCACATTATTGATTCTTCTCTTTTCAATTAGTGGTTGAGCTCTTTAGAAGGATTATAAACTAGTCCTCTGGAATCAAAGAAAACTCTCTTGTTGTCCAATGTCCAGGTGTGTCAGCTTCTCAGTCAACTGTGAATTAATCTTTTCGTTCTCTCCATCAGAGGTAAGGAGCTTTTAAAGAGCGTAGAACTAACTTAGCATCGTTCCTAAAATTTATTTTGCATTTTTTTAAACCACAGTCACTGATGGGGGTGGGAGGGGGGAATCCTCAAGGACTCCACTTCATTGTATGCCTAGTGACAAACACGACTTGATTTTACTGGCAGTTAGGAATGGTTCATCTCTAATTTGACTGCTTTCTTGCTAAATGGCTTATATCTGGCTGTTTGCTTGATGCCAAAAAGCCTGGTGACAGGTGAACTCCTCAGCTGGCCATCTGGATAGTAGTTGCTAAGTGCCAATCATCCGAAATACAAAAACAACTGAATGCTGGTTAAAATGTCTTCCAATTTTGATATATTTTCTCCTTATTTTAGCCTTTCCACTTTTCTGGTTTTTACTTCTGATAGTTTTGTGATAACAGACATTAGGCGTAAGAATTTTTTTTTTTCTAACTGACAGCATCCATCACTTTCTGCCAGTCTTAGCCTCTTTTCTCTAAGTGACTAAATTCTGTTTGAGAATCTAAGTAATTTATCAGTGAGTATATTTCCTTATAGATCACAGATGCTGGCCTCCAGCCAGACCTCTTCATTTGAGTTTAGAAGAAAACTCAACTCTCCAGGAAATGCGTACAGAACTCTGAGCACACAGTGAATTTCCCCAAATTAAAGTCATCTTCAGTCCTTGTGATGTTGATTGAAGAGGCTCTCTTAGCTACCTTGCACTTAGGAGCTTGCTCATCACATCTTGCTGACTACATAAATCTTGGAAACTTTTCTAAACTCCAGAGGCCTCCTTTTTACCACAAGTAAAACCTAAATCATCTTTATTTTAGGCTTGTAGTATAGGCCTGCAGAGAGATCACATTTTGAGAAAGTGCCTTGAGATTCCCTGGGAATTTACAACTCTTGAGAGATGAACAAGTATATTTAGTATGTGAACCGAGAACTTAAAATATAGAACAATCTCAGTAACAGGACTCGTGTTGTTGCATTTTTCTGTGCTCTATACACTAAATGAATTGAGATACTACCATAAAAGTTTGTTAAATGAGAAATTTTTAAAAGAACTCTGATAACAAGGACTCTTTAAGTTTCAGGTTTTATTACATTCTAACTGATTAAAGTTCTTGTATGAAGCTATAGTTTTCAGTCTGTTTTTAAAAAAATCAATCAATACTAATTTCTTAAGGGCTTACTATGCAGCAGACACTTGGCTGGGTCTATGAGAAACCTGGAGATAATATGGGGAGAAAAAAAATATAAGAAAGTACTCTGTTTTAAGAAAGTGAATTGTGCCCGTGGGCTGATTCTCCATTGTCACCTTCACTTGTCTTTCTTTCTAATAAGCAAACTTTATTAGTAGTAGCAACAAGAAATGGTCAGAAACCTGCAAATTTTAGTACACATAACACAGGGTTTAAATGAAAGCTTTCAAACCTCTAATTTGTTGAGAACAGACAGACGACAAACCTGGTGAAGCATGAGCTATCCAAGCTATTCTATTTTTTACCTAATCAATCTATGCATCATTTTCTTATATTAAAAAATTTTTAATTTTGACCAATAACTTAATAATAATTTGGCCCTTGAAAAACAGATGTGTATACTTTAAGTATTTTATTTTAACTTTTCTGGTGTTCCAATATCATTTTCTTTTCATACTACACATTTAATAAACTCAGGTTCTCCTCTTGAGAAACTAACCTGTCTTGGTGAGATTTAACATGACACTTGAAAAGAAATCAAATATAATGGAAAAATATCAAGTAAAAGTTATCTGAGAAGGAAATAGATCTTTTATTTAAAAAACATTTTTATTTAATCATTTGATATTAGTATGAGTCTATTCCTTTCTAATAGGCATGTCCACACCAGGAAAGATGAGAAACTACTAGAAGAGTCCGTTTCATCATCAAACCTACATCCTTTACAACATACTAGGGTATGCCAAGGTAGAAAGCAGTCCCAACAACTGGGTGGCTTGCAACAACACGGGTTTATGTCTCACTTATGCTTCAGGTCCTCAGTGGTTTACTGTGAGTCTGTTCTAGACCATGCTGATCGAGTATCAAGATTATGACAAGTGGCTGAAGTAGGTAACCACTCTAAAGTGTCTTAGTTCATGCTCAGCCCACAAGCAGAACACCACCTGCTTTGCATGTGCAACTCATTAGTCTGAACAACCCAGACAGTCCCACAAAAACAAAGGGGAGCCAGGAAGTACAACTCTATCATGTACCAACAAGTGGAAAACCAGAAATATTTGGTACCAGCACTAAGGACCATCAATGAGCACCCTGGACCAATTTCATTTCAGAGGCAACAGAACAAGAGAAGTCTGCCCTTACAAATGTATGGTGCTCAAAATACACAACAACAACATTATCCTCCCTAATGATAGAGATTTTGTCTCCCAAAATCTCCAAAGTGATATTCCACATGCTCCTTTTGACAGCTGCTTCATATTTGAATTCTAAATTCCCTCTTATGAGCTGGCATTGACTCAATATTAGTAAGAAAGGCCTTCCACTTCACCTTCTAAATGGCATTTTCAGGAACGACAGCAAGAAAATACTGTCTGGATTTTATTCTGCAGAGATTGGATTTGGATATTTTCCCTGAAATCGTTTTAAAGAGTCTTGTCATTGTAAGCTTCATTAAAGCAAGAAAATGACAAGGCGTTTTAAGAGACAATTTGCTGAATCCATAGCTAGATCCTGACTCTAATAATAGCGGTAATTCATAAAGTGAAATAATGTCAGTGTTTCAGATTCAATACATTCAAAATTAGAATGTATCAGCAACTATTCTAAGTTTTGCTGAAAGTTAGTATTTGTGTGTTTGGGTTTTCTTGCTTTTGATTGGCTTATTTGGTTTTTGATAGTTTGAAGCACATAGTCTTACCCTTATTTATAGAAAAAAGGTATGCTTGACTTTTAAATCCAGCCCGGCTATTTCCCTTTAAGAGATGAGAATGCTCAATATTACACAGAATATTATGTTATCGTGTTACCATTTATATATTCATAAAGCCATGCAACACCCATGGTAGCAGTAATCAAGAAATCAAAAGACAAGAATAACATTGGGGAAAATCTGCTGTCAAGAACATTTTTAATATGTTAAAGAGCAAGAATATCAGTTTCAAGACTGAGATGTGCCTAGGCAGAGGCATAGTATTTTCAGTTGCTGCATGTGCATATGCATCATGGACTGCATATACATGTGCAATGTGAAGATTGGACAATAAATGAGGAACACTGAGGGAGAATCAATGCCTTTGAATTTTGGTGCTGGAAGAAAGTATTGAATACCCCATGGACTGCCAAAAGAGCAAACAAATCTGTCTTGGAGGAAGTATAACCAAGGTGATCCTTGGAGGAGGAGATGCTGAAACTTTTTCTCACATACTTTGAGAATGTTGTCAGGAAGGGTCAACCTTTATAAAAATACATCACTCTGGGAAAAGTAAAGGGTCGGTAAAAGAGAGTAAGACTCTCAATAAGACGGATTAATGTAGTGTCTGCAACAATGACCTTGTGCATGGGGGAGAATTGTGATTGTCCTTTACCTGATGAGCCAATTTTTTAATATGTGAGCCTAGCATTCCTGCGTTACTACAAATGCAAGCTGTGATTGACGTTTTCTCAGTTTTTAAGAGGTCTGACACAATTTCAGAAGGAAACATTTGGGAAAAAAGGAATTTATAGAAAAGATTCTTGATAAAGAAATTTACACGTAGCCAAATCTGCTCATGAAAAGTGTGCAGCTCATCGAGCTTTGATAAATTCATGTTGTCGAGTAACTACTATCACAATTCAACTAGAACACAATTCATCACCCTACAAAATTTCCTTGGGTTCTTAGAGTCAATCCCTTACTGCGCCTCTTATTTTACGTTCTTACAGTTTTGTCTTTCTAAGAACCTCATATAGATTGAATCACATATAGGAAGTAGTCTTTTGTTAATTACTTTTCAAAGTAGGTTGTCTCTTGAGTCTTTTATTCCTCATTTAGTGTCATGTAGCTCACATTGGAAGCAGGAGTGGCATCCACTTCCTAAACCAGATGCCTCTGGAAACTCTATAAACATAAAGAAATGTTGTTAAGTATAGAAAAGAGTGTAAGGTAAAAAAAAAAAGTGCAGAGAAATGGGTGAAGTGAAACAAAAGCGTTTATTAGTGGTTCTTGGGCAGATATACTGTCTGAGGCCAGAGAAGGTCAGGGTCTGGCAGCAAAGTTGCAAATGAGGAAATTACAGGCCAAACTTTATAGGTAGGGGTTAGGGGTAGGGTGGTCAGCCCAGTGGTCAATTCTCCACAGAGGGTGTTAATTGGGTGCCATTTGTTAGTTCCCAAATATGGAGCTGCTCAGTCAAGCAAGAGTGGTTAGCAGTCATGCTCATTTCTAATTGGCCATAGTTGTCTTACACCAGGCAGATTGGAACATCTCTCACAAGGTGCGGTCAGTGTGGAATGTTGCCCAGCTCCCAGGCGGCCTTTCACAGAGTTCAAGTCTTTTGTTCATAGGGTTGCTATGAGTCATATTCTACTTGATGACACTTAACCACTGCTAAGTGTGACTAGTGTGGTTATATTTTGGAGGAACATTCTTCTACTTTGTACGTCACTCTTTGTCAATTTTCTCTACTGAGGTAATCTGGGTTTGCTGTGATGCTAAACCTTGTGCCATTGGGAAGTCAAATGCCATAATGGTTTCCCAATGTGGACAGTGTTTGGTGGAGCGCCTAGTTGTAAAACAAGTTTGGAAACAGGAGTTTCATCCACTTCCTAAACCACATGCCTACAGAAACTCTATGAACTTGGAGAAATGGTGATAGCTATAGAAAGTCTTTAGGTCTTTTGGTCATAAAATCACTATGAGTTATGATCGACTTGACGGCAATCAACAACAGCAGCTCACATTGCTCATTGTGTTACACTTATCAATACTTTGTTCATTCTTATTGCTGTGTGGTGCTCCTCAAAAGGGTATAGCAGTTCATTTATTTCCTTGTTAAAGGATATTTCAGATCTGGATAATTATGAATAAAGATGATATAAACATTTACTTAAAGGTTTTTGTGGGAACATATGGTGTCACTTCTCTTGGGTATATATCTGAGAGTATGATTGATGGCTTATATGGTAAATGTATGTTTAATTTTATAAGAAAGTATTAGACTGCTTTGCAATGTGTTTTTAGCATTTTCCATTCCCACTTGCAATATCTGAGCATCCAAATAGTCCCACAGCTTTGTAGTCTTGGTGTTGCCAATTCTTATCATGATTTCCATTTTCACTTGCCTGGAAATAAGGATATTAGTAATCTTTCCATGTGCTTATGTGAGATACATAGATGATAGATAGATAGATAGATAGATAGATAGATACTTTATTGAATTCTGTGTTCAAATATTTTGCCTTTGCTTTTTAAAGGTCAGAATATCCATTCCCTATCAGTGAATTTTGAAAGCCATTTATAGGTTCTGATGGAGAAAATCCCTTATCAAATATGTGTTTTGCGAATGCTGCTTTTAAATCTGCAGATTGTTGGCTTTTGGTATTTTTTGTTTTGTGGGTGGGTTTTTTAGGTGTCTTCTTATTATCAAAGCAATGTATTTCAAAGGTCTGATATTTATAATTCTGATGAGGACAAATTTATTTATCCATGTTTATCCTTATGGATCACGCATTTAGTCTTACACACAAACTCATGATCACAAAGATGTTCTCTTAGTGCTTCCTAGAAGTTTTATAGTTCTAAGATTTTTATTTGTATGTAATCTATTTTTAGGTTTTGTTTTGTCTTACAGATGGTGTGTGTAATCTTCCTAGATCATTTCCCCAACCCCACTTGATGCCCAATTATCCAAAGAACATCTGCTGAAAACACTACTTCCTTCCTCTATTGAATTGGCTTTGCACCTTTGTCAACAATCAATTGACAGCTCTGTTTGGACCTATTACTGAACTCTCTATTCTGCCTCTTGATGTATGTGCTGTGCTTTTACAAGAACAAACCTGCTTTGATTTATATCGTTTTAGTATTGGAGGTAAGCTTTCAAACTTGGTTAAAATGTTTTCAGAATGACTGGATATTCTGGTTCATTTTCCTCTCTCCTTTATATGAATATTTTAGAATCAAATTGCTGACTTTTTTACCAAGATTTATAAAGACAAAAAAAAAAAAAACAACTGGCATTCCAGATGATGACATAAGAGATAAATTTGGAAAGAATTGGTGGTAGAGTGGTTAAAGTGCTCAGCTATTAAACTTTGACACTTGCTTTTTTGTTTTCAAATATGTTACAATATTGAATATTCTCTTTCACATCACACATGCTCCTTCTTATTCTCAGTAATTTGCTATCTTCTTTCTACATTGTCTCCCAGTTAGAACTTGCTGTCCCAAAGTGTACAGAGGCTGCACACAGTCCCCATGTGTTTGTGTTAGTTGAGCATCTGCCACATGAGTCCAGATTCTGGACAGATAAAGGCAACCTGGAAGTTCAAATGAGCTCTACTTTATGGTGATTTCCATAAGATGACTGAAATTTATCTGCTAATAAACATACCAAGGTAATGATGTTAAATAAGTAAATACACAAAATTGGTGTTAAACAGTAAAAAAATTCCCCAAGGTGACCACTCTTTTGTATTTGAACAACAGTGCTGGTGTTGGTAGGTGTTAGCTGCCTCCAAGCTAGCTTCAACTTGTAGCTCTTCTATCATGACAGAATGAAAGACTACCCAGTCCTGGGTCACCCTTACAATCATTGCCAAGTTTGAGAACTCCATTCTAGCCTTTGTGGTAATCCATCTTTTGGGGACAGAGGTCATCCTTTTTCTTGATGACTCTCTACTTCACCAATCATGATACACTTCTCCATGGACTGGACTTTCCAATGAGGTAAAACCTAATCTACAAATGTCATCGAGAGGGGGGGGGAAATAGGAGCAATTTTGTAGCCTAGTGGTTAGGAGCCGTGCTGCCATCCTGTCAAATCCACCAGCTGCTCCACTAGAGAAATATCAACAACCTCCTCCCATGCAAGATAGTGTCTCTCTAAACCCATTGGAGGGTCACCTGTGGGTTGGATCTGACTTGAAGGTATATAACAACAACAATCTATAGCATCACAGTTATATACGGATATCACAGATTAAAAAGTTATCTACAGCAAATACAGTTAGAGATCAAATATAACAACAAATGTACAACCAGGTCAGGATAAACTAGAGGAATGAGGCTTTCTAAAAAGTAAATTATCATGTTCAATAAAAAATGTCTTCAAAAGATTAAAAGAGAACATATAGACTGGGAAAATTCTTGACAAGAACATACAAGACAAGGAGCTCATCTCTAAAATTTATAGAAAACCCTAACATCTCAACAAAAAAAGAATCAGCCCTTCCCCCAAAAAGACTAGATTAGAATAGGAGGGATCTATGAAAAACTCTTCAGCAAAGAAAATTTTAGATGGCAAGCAAACACATGAAGAAATGCTCAAGATCACTAACAATTAGAGAGGTGCAAATCAAATTAACATTGAGATTATAAGCCTAACTCTTTAAATAGAATATGACACACATTCTCTTACCAGCTATACAAAGATATATTCTGTGAAAAGCATGCTAGTTCTGCCAAAAGCTAGTATAAACACAGGGTAGTCAGAAGCAAAAGAGAATCTGAGATGTTACACTTAACAAAGAGAAAAGGTCACTCGCAATCACTACTTGTTGCCTCACCAGCCCAGGTTCATGAGACCACAGACACACGGATGGCACTCTGGAGAAGAAATGGCACACTCATATGTTCTGATTGTGGAGAGGATGGACATTTTAGACATAACTACACTCGAGAGGAAAATCAGCAACAACAACAACACTTGCAGAATTATAGGGGATACAGTAGATGTTTGAGATGGGAGTGCTATTTACGTCCCTGTGTCAAAGCTGGGCAACAGAAAAGAAAGACAGGAGAATGATAACTTTGAATTACAATGTTGGTGAAGAGTACAGAATATACTATGCACTGCCAGAGCAATGAACAAACCAGTCTTAGAAGAATGACAATAGCATGCTTGCTACAAGGGAGGGTAGCAAGACCTTGTCTCACTTACTTTAGACGTAGCCCTCAGGAAAGACGGTCGAAAAAAGACACCATGCTGGGTGAAGCAGAAAGCTAGTGGGAAGGAGAGAAACCTGCCGCGAGATAGATGGACACAACAATGGACTCCAGCAGGTCCTGCAGAGATGGTTGAGGGAGGGCTGGAAAGGATCTAGATGGACAGCCACACAAAATATTCATTACAGTAGGTGGCAATGGGGAAGGTTCTGTCTCTAACAAGAAAAGAAAGTGACTAATAATTTACCATCGCCTGTGATCGTGCTTAAATTCTAACCTGTATGCAGAACAGATCTTCCGAGGCGCTGGCCTGTACGAGGAGGAATGTGGCATCAGGATTAGTGGAAGAATCATCAACAACCTGTGTTAAGCAGATGACACAACCCTGCTCGCTGAAACTGAGGAGGACCTGAAGCGCTTGCTGCAGAAGGTCAAGGACTGCAGTCTTCAACATGGATAGAAGCTCAATATGAAGAAAACAAAGATTCTCACCACTGGGTCAATTGGCAGGATCAGTATGGATGGTGAAGAGATTGAGATAGTTAACACTTTTCGTTTACTTGGTTCCACAGTCAACACTCTTGGTAACAGCAGCCAGGAAGTCAAGAGACGAATTGCATTGGGAAAGTCAGCTGTGAGGGACCTCTCAAGAGTACCGAAGTGCAATGACGTCAGGCTGGAGACTAAAGTGCACCTGATCCGGGCTATAGTCTTCGCAATTACTTGCTATGCGTCAGAGAGTTGGACAGTGAATAGGAATGATAGAAAGAGAATTTATGCTTTTGAGTTGTGGTGCTGAAGAAGAGTGTTGAATATACCATGGACTGCAAGGAGGACAAATAGGTTTGTCCTGGAGAGGGTGTGAAGCCAGAATGTTCCCTGGAGTCAAGGATTCTGAAGTTTTGTCTGACATACTCTGGGCATGTAACAAGTAGGGACTGGTCCTTGGAGAGAGACATCATGTTTGGGAGAGTGGAGGGACGGCTCAGGAGAGGAAGACCCTCAGCGAGATGGATCGATTCTGTGAGTGGAGTGGTGGGAATGAGTGTGTTTGGGACAGTGAGGTTGGCACAAGATAGAACGGGTTTTGGTGCTCTTATACATAGGGTCGCTATGAGTTGTAAACAACTCGATGGCACATAACAACAACAACAACAACCATGTGAAAACCTATACTAGCTGCCCAGTCCCCGGCAGCAGCAGAGTATTGAAGCTTTGATCTATCAGAGCAATGGGATGGGGTTGAAGATAGTGCCACTGGGAACTGGGTAAAATGCTCTCTCACTCCACTCAACAGTACAGAGACAGAAAGAAATCAACATCCTAAAGAGAATTCAAGATGACTGGCACCTTATGCCTTAGAATAAGGGAATACAAGGAGTGATTTTTGAATCAGATGTAGACAGACAACAGCAAACAAAATATATTTTATAATCCTTCTCCGTTTCTTGGTTAAATCTTTCCCCCTGTCTGCAACAGGTGTGGGTGATATCCTTTGCTGCTGAGAATTCACTACCCAAAAAGATTTACCTTTGAAAGGCAAGTGACATGATAATAAACAGAAACCTGGTTTAAGAGGAAGAAGAGTGGCTGCTTAATTCAATAAAGGGGAAGAAATTAAACATTTCCATGGGGGAAAAGACAGGGGGAGAGGGAGAAGGAAAGAAGCCATCCAAATCCGGCTCTGTGAGAGCGTAGTCACCTAGAAACTGCTTGTCACCACACTCTAAGTGACAACATTGCAGAGCCCATGACCGTGGCTCACCAGTGATTCAGACCCACCAGCGGCCCCAGAAAGAAGGACAGGCAATCTTCTCATGTATGATTTTCAGCCTCTTAATCTGTAATTTGTCACCCTGATATGATTTTCAGCACAAATTTATTATTAGCACTATTGTATATTTGAGTCCTCTTGCTTTAAGGGCATTTTCTTAGATTGTATGACTGATGGACTGTAACATGTGGAGGGCAGGGTGGGGTGAGGGGAGGGGACAAGAGGGTTGGATGGAGGCAGCTGGGGGATTGAGGAGGTGGTGGCCATTGCATCCTCCCTTCCTGATTTTCTACTTTTGTAACCTATTCAGTTTAAAGAAAAAAAAAAACCCAAACAAACAAAAAAAGAAACGAACCACCAGATTCCTTAAACTCTGAATAATTAATGTGGAGATCCAACTACCTGGTACCTTAAAATATGTAATATAGTATGCTTGGGGGAGTGGGGAGGGGGAGAAGAAAAACTTGCATGACAGTTTTCTGGAAAACAAATCCAAATTGCATTTACTAAGCGATCCACTGAGTCCCGGCAGGAGACTTCCTCCGTACAGAACTGCAGGAGTGTTGGAGAGATGTGGCTGAGTGCTGCAGCATGCACTTGCCTTCAAAGGAGGCTCTGACCTACTTTGTTCCTGCAGGTTCTAGGTGCCATGGCTTTCTTGGTGGTCAGGCGGATTCAGATCTTGCAGCATCTCCAATAGCCCATCGATTTACATGATATGCAAAAGCAAAATCAGAATGAAGACACTGCAAATCTCCTACACACAATTAAGGGCAGGGTTGCAAGCAGGTGGGAGAAGCATTCTGTTTTCCATTATTTCAGTGTTCACCTGCACTGCCTAAGTGAATTTACTTAAGAATAGAGAGCAATAAAACATTTCAAAATTTTTATCAGCGATATCTTCTGAAAGGAATAGATAGTGAATTCTAAAAATACACTGGAGGGATCTCAAAGAGAGCTACTTATTAACAAGAACCCTGGGGGACATTTTCTGCCATTAGCTAAGGAGACTGAATGATACGGCTCTACCAATAACAATCTGAAACATATAGTGTACATTATGCCCCATTATAAATAACAGGCATATATGGACTTCCGGTACCCCCGGATCATGAAGCTATAGATGGAGTGGAGTTATCTGTGACTCAGTCTAATAATGAGTCACTAAGAAGTCAGGTTGGTCTTGAAGGTTACAGAAAGGCTATAGAAGCTTTCTGAGGAGCTCCCTGCATTCAGCCTTTCCTCTGCCCTAGAAATAGATCAGTCATGGTGATTTAAAGCTGTTTGACTGCTAACCAAAGGATTGATGGTTCTAATCCATCAGTTGTTCTTCAAGATAAAAAAAAAAAAAATGTAGCAGACCGCTTCCATGAAGATTTCCAGCCTAGAAACCCTAGTTCTACCCTGTCAGTTCTATTCTGTCCTAAAGGGCTCCCATAGAGGTGAAAGATTTCCCGTGCTCTTTATCATAAAGCCAGTAACTGATTCATGACAATTTCTCCTGTGTCCCAAGGAGGTGGATTCAAACCATTTGCCTTTGGATTGGCAGCACAATTCCTTACCACTAGGCCACACATTCTCATTGCCTTAGAGTCAGAACTGACTCCTCACTGACCCTCCAAAAAGTTTTTCAGATGCTGCAAATAACAAAGGATAAGATCTCCCATCTTTTCCCCACAGAAATGCTGCCTTTTGGTTAGAGGCACAACTCTCTACAGACTCCCCAACAGAGCTCCTTTATGAAATGAGAGCACTTAAATAGTCATGGAATTTTTAGCATCTCTGATCTTGTTGAGACTTCATCCTTTAGTTAGTACATACACGTGATTTTTAGTTAAAAGTTTAATAATAATACTGCATCTTAACTTCATTAGATTTGCTAACACCTGGACAATGACTAGGGATGACAGAAGAAGAATCAATGCCTTTGAGTTGTGGTGCTACAGAAATACATCATGGACCACCAAGAAAACAAACAGGTCTGTCTTGGATAGGGTGAAACCAAAGTTTCTCCTTGGAGGCTAGGAATTTGAAGCTCTGTGTCAAATACTTTGGATATGTGGAGTCCTTGGAGAAAGACATCATCCTTGGAAAGGTGGAGGGACAGCACAGGAGAGGAAGACCCCATATGAGATGGATTGACACAGTTACTGGGGTAATGGGGGTAGGTGTGTTGGTGTCAGTGAGACTGGCTCAGGACAGGGCAGGCTTCAGAGCTGTTGTACATAAGGTCACTATGAGTCACAGGTGACTCAATGGCACATAACGACAGCAACAACAATTTCCAAATAAGGTCATGATAGTCACAACTATTTGTGGTCAGAATGCCATCATGGTTTTTTTTAGAACATAGTTTAACTGATACTCAAACAAACTCATTGCCCTCAAGTGGTAACTGACTCATAGCTGACCCTCCACGGGGTCTTCAGGGGCTGAAAATCACACTTGGAACAGTTGGTGGATTCAAACCACCTGCCTGTGGACTGGCAGTGCAGCTCCTTACCCTCTTGGCCACCACAGCTCCCTGTATAACCCATGATGTTATTAAATACCATCAAGTAGGAAAGGGCTCATCATGTCCTCCTGCAGATGTTCATTAGCAGTAAATCACATGGAAGGAGATTGCCTATCTTTCTTCTACAGAGCAGTTGGTGCATTGGAATGCTTGCCTTTCAGTTAGCGGCACAATTCTTTTCCACTAAGCAATCAGAGTTCTCATTTAGCCCATAGGAGACTATTTTTTTTGCCTTTAAGGGAGAGATTGTCATTGTTGTTATTGTGTTTTGTCAAATCATACCCGACTGGCACAGGAGGAGATTTCCCCTCCTTCTTCAGCAGAGTCTCAGGTGGATCTGAACCACATGCCTTCAGGATTGCAGCTCAGCTTCTTGCCACTAGGCCACCAGAGCTCCTGCCAAGAATTGCTAAATCACTGGCAATAAGAGATATGCAAATCAAAACCACAACGAGGTACCACCTCACTCCACTAACAGTGGCAAAGTTTAACAGGGTAACAAATAATAAATGTTGGAGAGGATATGGAGAGAAAGGAACTCTTACACATTGTTGGTGGAGTTGTAAAATTGTCCAACCACTCTGGAAGGCAGGTTGGTGCTTCCTCTAAAAGCTGAACATAGAAATTCCATATGACCCAGCTATTTCACTACTTGGAATATACCCTGAGAAAATGAGAACTGAGGCACAAACTGAGATTTGTACACCAGTGTTCACAGCAGCATTATTCACCAACGTAAGAATATGGAAAGAGCCCAGATATACAACCACAAATGGATGGATTGAGAAATTATGGTACATTCGCACAATGGAATACCATACAACATGCAGGAGGGATGCTTTTATAAATTATTAACTAACTTGGGAGGGACTGGAGAACATTATACTGAATGAACTAACTCAGTCTCACAAGGATAAATATTATATAAAACCATTATTGTAGGAATTATTAAGAATGAGTATAAGGATACCTCTCTGGAGACTAAGGTGCGTCTGATACAGGCCATGGTCTTCCCAATCACTTGTTATGCATCAGAGAGTTGGACAATGACCAAGGAGGATAGAAGGAGAATTGATGCCTTTGAGCTGTGGTGCTGGAGAAGAGTATTGAGAATACCATGGACTGCTAGGAAAACAAACAGATTTGTCCTGGAAAGGGTTAAACCGGGTGGCTCCTTGGAGGCAAGGATTCTGAGGCTCCGTCTAACTTACTTTGGACATGTTGTGAGGAGAGACCGGTCCTTGGAGAGGGACATCATGCTTGGGAGGGTGGAGAGATGGCACAGGAGAGGAAGGCCCTCTATGAGGTGGATTGATTCAGTGACTGGGATAATTGGGATGGGAGTGTCAGAGACAGTGCGATTGGCACAGGACAGAGCGGAGTTTAGGGCTGTTGTACATAAGGTCGCTATGAGTCGCAAGCGACTCGACGACACATAACAACAACAACAACAACATAAGGATACAAGAGGGGTGGGAGAGGGTGGAAGCAGAGGGAAGAGGATGTACAGGGGGAGGAGGGATTAATCATGGAGTTGTACAATTTGATGGCGGGGGTGAGGGAAATTTAAATAATCTGATTTAGAAATAACATATTCAAATTTTGTAAATAAACGACTATAAAAAAAAAAGAGGGCGAGAGTCTTTTTTACTTAGAGTGCTATTTGGTTGTTTGCTGATATCCTCTCATTTCTGATGGACCTTTCCTTGTTCTCTTGTAATTTTGTGTGTATAGCAATTCACAAGTATAATGTTTCCAAGGTTCATATATGTTATGGCATATTTCAAAACATAATTTCTTTGTGGCCGTTGTATTCTTAGAATATATTTTGCTTATCCATTCATTTCTTGAAAGACACCTAGTTTATTTTCACCTTTTTTACTATTGGAATAAATAGGTTGCAATGAACATTGTTGTGGTTATCTGTGATAGCTCCTGTTGATAATGTGTATTATCGTAAATTTCAAATGAAGATACCACACAAGTATCGTGATAGGAACTACAGATGTCAATAAAGAAAGAATGTCCATAATGTATTTCTTAATGAAATTACTAAAAATCAGTAACAATTGAATAGGAAGATGTCTATGTGTATTTTCCTCCCCCTCCCTCTTTTCCTCTCTCTCTCCCTCTGTGTTTGTGTTTGTGTGTGTACATGCAAAAGGGAGTGGAAGGAAGGCATATAGGCTAGGCATCATAAACATTGCCACTCTTACACTGACAAATTAAAATTGTGAGGGGGGGTCTTCCTTACTGTATGGGAAATTAAAAATATGCTCCTAAGAATGCCTTATCCATTTTTAAAAGCAGAACAACACATTGGGTTTTGTTTTTGTCCTGTCATGTTTTCACAAAGGAGAAAGTATATTATATCTACCAGTTCCTCAAAAGCACACATGTGTACCGCAGAACCATAGTAAATATAAATTTCGAAAATGGAAATGGGAAAAAGATTCCAATCATAGTAACACTGAAAACTCTAAAAGGCATGGAGATAAATGTAACAAAAGCAAGACCTGTATGAAGCAAACAATAAAAATCTTATTGTAGACTATAAAATGAAATCAGGACAAATGGAAACACATATACTCATAACCATGTTCTTTAAGGAAGGATTTACTGGCATAAAACACCTCTCCTCCCTAAATTAATATAAAATTTAATGCATTTCCAATTGGACCACTAACAGGGGCTGTAGTCAAAATTTAAGTAAATGAACTTTAAGTAGATCTTAACGTTCATATGGAAGAAAGAAATGTCTCAGAATAAGGATAAATAAAGACAGTGAAAATTGATGAGATACTTATATAAGCAAGTATCAGGATATATAAACATCCTGATCTTAAATTAATCAATATTTCATTATGTGAAAATAGACATGTGGATATATGAAACAGGATGTAGGATGTGGGGACAAACACCAATAAATATGTGGTGGTTGTTGTGTAACACAGAGGCAGAACTGACCCATAGCTGACCCTCCAGCGAGTTTTCATAGGCAGTTAATTGCAAGGGAAGAGACTGCCCATCCTTCTGCAGAGCAGCTGGTGGCCTGGAACCATGTGCCTTCAGAATTACAGCACAGTTTCTTGCCACTAGGCCACCAGCATAATAAATACGAGAATTTGCAATATATTAATATTGACAGATACAGATATTTCCATTCAAAGGAAAAATAATGAATTATTCATAAAATTATACCACAACGGATTATTTATTGGGACTAAAAATAAAGTTGTACACCAATATTACATTGTATGAAAATAAACTCCAAGTGAAATAAAAACTTAACATCACAGAAATACTACATTCACTATCTTGGAGGTAGGGTCGAAGGAATCTTCTTAACCAAGACAGGAAAGCAGAACTACAAAGAAAATGTAGGTGTTTCTGAACATTAAATATTTAAAATGTTCCTACAGCAAGAATAAAAAAAAATAAAATCAATCAGCAAAAAAAAATTAATTTGGAGGAAGAACTTATAAAATAGTCATCAAAAAAGAATTTGCTATCTATAAAATTGAGAAAGAAAAGTTTATAAACAATAAAATACTTCATTATATTCTGGTGGGTTTTTTCAGATTTAGAATTTAAAAGATTTATTTTCATTTTATTAAATAGGAGAAAATATTAAGAACTATATCTAAAATATCTATTTTTTAGAATTTTAATGAAAGTTTACAAAGGGTTTGGATTTCCAGTTATACATTATTGCACATTTTCCTCTCTACCTGCCTCTCCCCCAAGTTCTGTTTACTCTTTGAAGAGAAAAAAAAATTCTTTTATTGTTATACAGTCCTACCTCCCCTCCCCCTAAATCCACTGTACTATGCAGCTCTTATTCTGGACTCTTGTCATGAAAATAATACCTAATCATATATTCATTTTAAACAGTTCTCTCCCTCATCTGTTTCAATGCAGTATATATTATTTATCCCCTTTCCTTAGATTCCCCCCAAGCCTGATGTCAGTCCCATTTTACAACAGTGACACTATGCAGTATTTGTCCTTTTGTGACTGAGATATTTCACTCAGCATAATGTCCTCCAGGGTCACCCATTTTGTTTAATATTTCATGAGTTCCTTGTTTTTCAATATAGCATAGTATTCCATTGTGTGAATATAAAACAGCTTCTCTATCCATTCATTTGTTGATGGGCACTTGGGTTGTTTCCAACTCTTTATTATTGTGAACAAAGCAGCAATAAACATGGGTATGAATATATCTGCTTGAGTGGCAGTTCTGGTCTCTTGAGGGTATACAGCCCTCGGGGCAAATTTATTAATTTTAGAATGAATATTCTTTAGGTGATTCAGCAATCATTTATCTATTTCCTGTATGGAATAACTTGAGTTGCTGTGATACTAAACACTGTGCCATGTTTGTTGTTGTTATGTGCTATCGAGTTGCTTGCAACTCATAGAGACTCTATGTACAAGAGCCCTAAACCCTGCGCTATGCTGTGCCAATCTCATTGTCTTCGACACACCTACCCCACCACCCCAGTCACTGACTCAATCCATCTCATCAACAGTCTTCCTATCCTGCACTGTCTCTCCAGTCTCCCAAACAGGATGTCCCTCTCCAAGGACCAGTCCCTGCTTGCAACATTCCCAAAGTATGTTAGACAAAGCTTCAGAATCCTTGACTCCAAGGAGCACTCTGGCTTTACCTTCTCCAGGACAAACCTGTGTGTGCTCCTAACAGTCCATGGTATATTCAACACTCTTCTCCAGCACCACAGCTCAAAGGCATCAATTCTCCTTCTATCATCCCTAGTCACTGTCCAACTCTCCATTGCATTGTACATGATTGCGAAGACTATAGCCCAGATCAGGCACACCCTGATCTCCAGCCTGATGTCGTTGCTCTTCAATATCCTGGAGCAGTCCCTGACAGCTGACTTTCCCAGTGCAATTCATCTCTTGATTTTCTAGCTGCTGGTACCAAGAGCGTTGACTGTGGAGCCAAGTAAACTAAAACTATTAACTATCTCAATCTCTTCACCATTCATACTGATGTTGCCAATTGGCCTAGTGGTGAGAATCTTTGTTTTCTTGATATTGAGCCTCAATCTGTATTGAAGGTTGCAGCCCTTGACCTTCTGCAGCAAGCACTTCAGGTCCTCCTCAGTTTCAGCAAGCAGAGTTGGTGTTGAAGAAGAGTGCTGAAAATCCCATGGACTGACAAAAGAACAAACAGTTATGTCTCGGAGAAAGTACAACTAGAATGTTCCTTGGAGGCAAAGTTGGTGAAGCATCACCTCACATATTTTGTACATGGTGTTAAGAGAGGCTATTCCTTGGAGAGGGACATCATGAAGGTCAGGGAAGGAGATGAAGAACCTCAATGTGATTAACTGATTCACTGTCTGCAGCAATGGACCAAAATGTGTCAGAGATAATAAGGATGGTATATGATAAGATGGAGTTCAGATCTATTGCTCAAGGGGTTGCTCTGAGTCATACACCACTCAACAGCACTTAACAACAATAATGCTGTCAATAAAGAAAAGCAGGAAGAATACAGTTTGTAATGGTATATTTGATAGAAAAGAAGAACTTCTAGGGAGCTCTGCTGGCTTACTGGCAAGAAGCTGTACTGCAATCCTGAAGGTGAGTGGTTCAAATCCACCAGATGCTCTGCTGAAGAAGGAGGGTCAATCTCCTCTTGTGCCAGTCAAATCCAATTTGACAGTACACAATAGAGAAAGAAAAAAAGAAAAGAAACTTCCTTACATGTATATGAATACTTCACATCTGTTTATATGAGTATTAATAAACATTTGTAAGGACAACTATTGAATCACTATTGTGGGTTTTCTAAGCGGTAGGTGAGGAAAGTCTGTAAAAAGAATTGTAAGAAGAAAGAGAACAAAAAACAAAGATAAAAAGAAGATTATTTCTTTTTTTACTGTTATTTTCCATGTGTTTTTATATGACTCTAATTAGATGGATCAGAAGGAATTGTCTTAAGAGAATTTTCATAAACTATGAAATGGGTAGTTTGCTACAAAAATTACAGCCTTCAATATGGATTGCATCTCAGTAATAAGAAAACAAAAATTTGCACCAATTGGCAGCATGATGATAAATGGAGAAAAGATTCAGAAGTGTCAACAAGTTCATCTTACTTGGATCTACAGTCAATATCGTTGGAACCAGCCATCAGGACATGAGATATATTACATTAGCAAAGCCTGCAGTCAGGGACTTTTCCAAAATCATGAGGATCTGCGATGTCAGCTTGAGGCTACAAGTGCACCTGATTTAAGCCATGCTTTTTTCAATCACTTGCATCTGAGAGCTTGAAAATGAGTAAAGGTGATAGAACTGATGTCTTTGAGTTGTGGTATTAGAGAAGAGAACGAAATAGCCCATGGATTTCCAAATGAGCCGACAGATGTGTCTTAGAGAAGGTGCACCTAGAGTGCTCCATGGAGGCAAAGATGACAAAGCTTCATCTCACACACTTTGGGCTTGCTGTATGGAGAGATTATTCCTTGGAAAGGGACCTCATGCTTAGAAAGTGAAGGAGAGGACGCCTCAACTAGATGGATTGACACAGTGACTGTAGAAATTAACTCAAGTATTTCAGAAATTATGGGTACGGCACAGGATAGAGCAGTGTTCAGATTTATTTTTCCTAGGTTCTTTGTGAGCGTACTCAGCTCAAAGGCACCATACACAACCAAATAGCCATCTTCATAATGACAAATCAGAAGTATGGTCTTGAGAATAGAAAAGCTGAGAGTCTGATTCAATGTCAAACATAAACTGTAGGACTTTAGAAAGTGACTTACTATCACAGACTTTTACTTTATCTGCCTAGGAAAAAATTTCTAGAATCCAACAGAACTGTGAAGATATTAAAGAAAAGCATATAAAATGCATAATAGAACATAGACACATACCATGGGCTCAAAAGTGTTCATTCTCTTCTGTCCATTTCCGCTAAATTTGGCCTCTTTATAGTCAGTGGCAACCACTCAAAAATCAATTCATAAGACCAAGGAAAGCTTATCATTCAGGTAAGCTTTTCAAATGAAAATTTTTATTTCAAAAAAACTAATAATTCAAAGGTATTGTTAGACACCAAAAAGTATATGGTCTGCTCAAGGGATGATTAACTGATCAGGTCTGTTAATACACTCCATATTTCCTGGCATGGTTTTTTCAAAGGCCTTCATGAACTCTACTTATCATGTGAGACCAGATATTGCTTCATTATCTGGTTGAATGCAAGTAGTTGGTATTCATATCACTTTACCGTTCTTGCCTCCTGACTTGCAAACTGTAAATGAACAAAGTTGATTTGAGAGAACAGAAGTGGGGAAGAGCTGAACAAGTCAGACAAAATGAACTAAAGAGGCTAAAAAGAAACCCCAAAGAAAAGACACACTTTTACTACTTTTCTTACATTCTACAGTGTGTGGTATACATTAAATTTAGCAATATTTCTGGAGTTGACATGCATGCTACTATAGAGCTGGAGAGTAGAAAAGAGGCAACAGGTTCAATGTGGAACTTTACTCATCTATGTGATAGGAAAGATGTTAAAATTAGCAGATGCACACTTTGGTGGCCTAGTGGTAAGGAGCTGCACTGTCATAGCAAAGGTATTCGGTTCAAGTCCACTAGCTAATCTGCAGAAGAAAGATGGGTAATCTACTCCTGTGTGATTTACAGCTTCTGAAAACCCAGTGAAGGGTCAGCTATGAGTGGGTTCTGACTCCATGCGACATAACAACAGACATCCCATGGTGTCCTTTGCAGGGCAAATGGTTAATGTGCTTGAATATTAACTAAAAGATTGTTAATTCAAACTCACTTTGTGGTGCCTTGGAAGAAAAATCTGATGATCTATGTCAGAAGAATCAGCCATTGAAAACTCTGTGAAGCATAGTTCTGTTTAAGCACATCTAAGGTTGCCCTTTGAGAGCTCTGGTTGCTGAGTGGTAAGGAACTACACTGCAATCCTGAAGGCACATAGTTCGAATCCCCCAGCTGCTCTGAGGGAAAAGGATGGATAATCTCCTCCTGTATGATTAAGCTGCCTCAGAAAACCCATGGGGGTGGGGTGGAACGAAGGATGCAGTTAACAATCTTCAAAGACCTTAGAGTAAAATAGCTTTAAACCAAACATTATATACAAGGCTGATAAAACATTAAGAAAACAATAAAAGTGTGTGTGTGTGTGTGTGTGTGTGTGTGTGTGTTCACAGTTATTTGCTAAGCATCAGAGCACTGGACAATGACTAAGAATGACAGAAGAATTGGTGCCTTCGTGTTGTGGTGCTGGGGAAGAGTCTTGAACATATCATGGACCTCCCACAAAACAAATAGGTCTGTCTTGGAGAGAGTGAAACCAAGCTCTGTTTCATATTCTTTGTACACCTGTCTAGGAGGGGCCAGTCCTTGGAAAAGGACATCATGCTTAAAAGGGTGGAGGGATAGCACAGGAGAGGATGACTCCAGATGATATGGATTGATATGGTAACTAGGGCAATGGGGGAGGGTGTGTCGGAGTCAGTGAGACTGGCTCAGGACAGACTTCAGATCTACGAGTCACAGGCAACTCCACGGCATATAACAACAACAACATAGTCACATTTTCAAACACAAAAACTAATAACAAATTATCTTTACAGCAAATTCTAAATGTAAATTGAAGGAGTAAAGAAATAATAAAAAGTAATATATGATAGCATGTTATTATTATCACAGGAATCCAGAATTAAGGTTGCATTTAGGGAGAGGGCAGGGTCAGGGTCGGGGAGATTGTATACCAAGAAGTTTATCATTTGCTTTCCAAAGACAGGAGCAAACTAGGGGCAGGGGGTAAAGAAAAAAGTGTAACAATGAATGAATGAAAATCCAAAATCTCTGTAAATGTTCATTAAAATTAATAAAATATAAATTTTTTAAAAAAAAACCTTTGATGAAAATAGGAGAGCAAAGCTATTGTTAAACATTAAGACAAAGATAAAGCAGTATCTCTATAGAACATCCAACCACTATAGTCTTGAACTCACAAGAGCTTGTGCTCTCATGAAAAGGATGTTTAGAACTGACTTTTTAAAAGGGGCAAGGTCTGGTGGCCTTGTTGCAAGAAGTTGCACTGCAATCCCAGAGGTGCACGGTTCGAATCCACAAGATGCTCTGCTGAAAAAGGAGCAGCAATCTCCTTCTGTACCAGTCAGACCAGATTTGAGGAGGGTACACAAAAGAAAATAATAATTTTTTTTAAAAAACAAAGTAAAATAAAAAGGAGGAACCAGTCCTTGTTAAAAGACCTTTTGCTGGGAAAGGTCAGAGAATGATATGAAGCCCCTCAATCAGATGAACTGACACAGTAACTGAAATAATGGGCTCGAGCTCATCAGAGCTACTGAGGATCATACACAATAGGGCCAGGTTGTTCATAGGGTCACTATGAATCACAGAGGTCACAATGGCACCCGACAATAACAATGCCTCTTGACAACACGCCCAAAACAGGCATCATCATCCCTGCCTCCAAGATGCACTCTGGGGGCACTTTTCCCAAGACAGATTTGTTCATTCTTTTGATCTATTGTTTAGCTGAAGTGTGATCCCTGGGAGTGGGTTAAGCTCCAGACTTGACAGAGGACGAAGGACCGTAATCTGTGGTTTCATCATATTTATAAGAACAGCAAGTTTGGCCTTTGTGATAATTTTGAAGTTAGTTCTATAGTATGTCTCTCATTTAGGACAGGACCTTCTGTCAGGACCCCTAAAAGAATACTCAGTAGTGGTAGTCAGGCACTATATAGTTTCAGAATCAGGATCAACATTTTTTTGTGATTTTATGAGAGCCTGATGAGAAAAAATAAAAATGTATTAATTTTAAGACTTTTTGAGTTGCTAACTGATGTATGACAAGCACCCAATGATTACTAGCTCCCTCCCCTTCAGAACTTATAATAGTCAGACAAAAACCCAGAGTCTTTGCATGAAAATTGTTAGAATGCCTCAAACAGGGTTTAGGGAGGATGAATCTGAGTAGATAGTCCAACACAAATTAGGTCATAAAAAGGAAACAGCTGCAGGGAGCGTGGAGTTACTTGTTAAACGAGAGAAAACCATTTATTGAGATCTAATGATATATGGTTGTGTGCCCGCAGGGTTTGTTTCTGATTTTAATTGGGGGATTACTCTAAAATTGTTTCTATTTCTTAATGCACCATATACCAAGAAACAAAATGAAGCAAACATTTTTTTCTCTCACACAAGAAGTGAGAGAAATCTCCAAAGCTATGTTCTAAAACACTGCTAATGAGTGTAACTGTGTCAATACTGCCTCTCCCTCTCTTTCACAGGCTTTTTTCACTGGCTCTCCTTCATAGGATTTATCATAGGATAAGTAAATGCAGAAAATATCCTAATACCAAAGGCATGACAAACTCTATTACTCTCCATGTTTGCTTCTTACCAAACTCAGGTAATGCACATATTAACCTATTCAACAAGCTGTTTTGTTGACTTTTTTTTTTTTGGTACTGCCGAGTTGGGACTGACTTACAGCCAACCCTCCAGCAGGTTTTGAGAGGCAGCAGATTGAAGAAGAGACTGACCATCTTTGTTCCATGGAGCAGCTGGTGGATTCAAACCGCATGCCTTTGTGTTGGCAGTGCAAATCTTATTAAACTGAAGGAGCCCCAGTGTGTAGAGGATGTTTAGGAATATCATTATCTAGACCTATGCAAAGGCGTTTGACTGTGTGGATCATAACAAACTATGGCTGACTCTGAGAAGAATGGGAATCCCAGAACACTTGATCGTTCTAACGCAAAACCTATACTTGGACCAGGAGGCAGTCGTCAGAACAGAGCAAGGGAACACTACTGCATGGTTCAAAATTGGGAAGGGTGTACGTCAGGGATTCATCCTATCTCCATACCTTTTCAACCTATATGCAGAACAGATTATCCAGGAGGCTGGGCTCTCTGAGGAGAAATGTGGGGTCAAGATTAGTGGACAATTTATCAACGACATGCGTTATGCAGATGACACAACCCTGCTTGCTGAAACTGAAGAGGACCTGAAGCACATGCTGCAGAGGGTCAAGGACTGTAGCCTCCAATATGGATTGAGGCTCAATGTCAAGAAGACAAAGATTCTCACCACTGGACAAATTGGCAGCATCAGGATGGATGGTGAAGAGATTGAGATTGTACACAGCTTTAGTTTGCTTGGCTCCACAGTCAACAGTCTTGGCACCAGCAGCCAGGAAATTAAAAGGCGCATTGCCATGGGAAAGTCTGCTGTTAGGGACCTCTCCAAAGTGCTAAAGAGTAATGGTGTCTCTCTGACGACTAAGGTGCATCTGATACAGGCCATGGTCTTCACAATCACTTGTTATGCGTCAGAGAGTTGGACAATGACCAAGGAGGATAGAAGGAGAATTGATGCCTTTGAGCTGTGGTGCTGGAGAAGAGTATTGAGAATACCACGGACTGCAAGGAAAACAAACAGATTTGTCCTGGAAAGGGTTAAACTGGGTGGCTCCTTGGAGGCAAGGATTCTGAGGCTCCGTCTAACATACTTTGGACATGTTGTGAGGAGAGACCGGCCCTTGGAGAGGGACATCATGCTTGGGAGGGTGGAGGGACAGCGCAGGAGAGGAAGGCCCTCTATGAGGTGGATTGATTCAGTGACTGGGATAATCAGGTTGGGAGTGTCAGAGATAGTGTGATTGGCACAGAACAGAGCAGAGTTTAGGGCTGTTGTACATAGGGTCGCTATGAGTCACAAGCGACTCGACGGCACATAACAACAACAACAACAGACCTACCTCAGACATTAAGCTTTGATGTGAACTTGGACATATTACTTTCATACTATTCATACTTTCATATTATCTAGAAGAAAGACTACATTAGACTTGATTAACACTAACTCATATTGTTTTCTGTGGAAGATGAAGTGTACAGGGTAACCTTGATGTTCCATAAAAAAGATGATCATTCTAAATAAGTCAGTAACTCACAATGCTTGAGAGCAAATTACAGGTTCAGAGCGATCTCTTGCAGTTTAAGGAGGGGAGCGGCTTTGTTTATATGGTAGAGTACATAGGTAGTAAAGTTTTATAAACTCTTTCTCAGAGTTTACACTCAAACAACTTGAGACAGTTATTCTGCTTATCTTAAAACCTTGGGTCCATTACCTTTAGGAGACATCAAAGTCAATTGACATGACATAGCCCACTAAATGATGCTCTATATATCCTGCTTTGGTAAGTAGCAACTCAAGACTCAAAAGCTTGCAAACGACCATTTATAATATAACTATTGGTCTCTTCCTGTCTGGAACAAAGGAGAGTTAGGAAAACCAAAGACATTAAACAATTAGTCCAAAGGACTAATGAACCACACCAACTCTAACCTCCATGGCTCCAATACTTTAAAGGACTAGACAGCAAAAAGCTGCTGACCACTGGAAAAGAAATCAGACACACCCGTGTTTAATCACAACATTATTCATAATAAAAAAGTGACAAAACAAACTAAGTGTCTATTAAGGACTATGGTACATTCACATAATGGATCATTATGCAGCACTAAAAAACAATGAACTTAAAACACTATTCAATGTGAATGAGTCTGGAGGACATTATGTTGAGTGTGATGCACTCTGACATTGCCTGCTTGACATGAGTACTGCCATACTAAACTTTGCTAACCTCATGCCTAAAAATTTTATTTTCCTCCTAATTGTGCTTGTTTTGGCTACTGGAAAACTGCTTACATGTGCTGATAAACAGGTATGGCAGGGTCGCAGAAAGGACTGATAGCATGCTGATAAACAGGTGTGGCATGTTAGTGCAGAAAGCTGCCATGGTTAATAGCACTTGCTTTGAAATTATATAAAATTATATAAAATCATATAAAATGTCTTTGAACTCATAGAAAATGTCTGGATAATTGGTAAGGTATTGTTGTTCTCTCTCATCTTTGTATGGGAGACAACAACCTTTGGTCAAGAAATAAAGGCTTCTTATGGCATTACTGGTTGCAGTAAGTGAAATATCTCAGTTAAAAGGGGACAAATACTGCATAACCCTATTATTGTAGTAATAGGAACAAGATGGTGGGGGGAAGAGCGAGAAAAGAATGGATTGATAACAAACACTACACTGGAATGGATGAAATAAAGGACAGTCTGAAAGGTGTGGATGATTAGAAATTAGGTATATGATACTTAATATGATCAGTTCAGAGAGAGAGGAAAAGAAACCGGTCCTAACTAGCAAACAGGCCTTGATTAAGTAGACCTGAGAGGAACACCAGGTCACCAAGCACAGAGAAGATCAGAATGGCATCTAGGCAGACAAAATGGCTGTAAAGAGGCTTAAAGGGGATGGTAGTTGGCACAGGAATTTGGGAACAAGGCTCCCGTCAGAACGTGGTTGGCTTCGGGACCCAATTAGGCTCTCCACCTAGGTGACCTTGCCAGCATAGGACCTTGCCGGGTCTCCTCCAGGGGTGGTCAGGGTCAGGCCTTGGGCTAAGTGCTTGGGATGATCAGGGAACCACGATATTCTTCCTCCACTCATACGGTTTGAGAGGTTACAAATTTTAACAGGAGGAAACTGTCCATCTTTTTTCTTTTTTTTACTCTTTTTTTATTATTATTATTAATTTCAATGAACATCTACAGAGATTTTGGAATTCCATTCATTCATTGTTGCACTTTTCTCCCCACCCACTCACCCCTACCCCCACCCCCATTTAGCTCCTCTCCTTGAAAATCAAAAGAAAAACTCCTTCATTGGTACACAATCCCCCCCCACACACATCCCCACTCCCACCCCAAGTATACTCCACTCTGCAACCCTCATTCCAGACTGTTATGATAATCATAATGCCCTAAAATATATTAATTTTAAACTATTCTCTCCCTCATCAGCTTCAATGCAGTAAATATAATTTATCCAGTTTTTCTCAGTCTTACCCTCACCCCAATGTCAGCCTCATTCTACAACAAAGAGCGGCTGGTGGTTTTGAATCCCTGGATATGCAGCCCTTTGGGTGCAGCTTTCCATGCACTATGCCGCCAGAGCTGAGAAAAATATAGAGCAAAACTCCAAATCACAAAAACGACCAGGCTTGCTGGTCTACCAAAGAGTAGAGGCTCTCCTGAAACTATGACCTTCAATAAGCCTTTAAGCCTAAATGGAAAGGCTCTGTGATTCAGTTTTGAGGCAAACAGTAGATAGGTTTGTAAGCCAAGTAATAATAATGAGTAACCCAATCCTTAGAGAAATCTATCACACAAGACCCTAAGAGCTGTGTTTGCCCAGGAAGAAAGTTCAGAAGGGAGGATGAAGGGAAACAAGGATTGCAACTAGAAAATAAGAAGAGTTCTGTTAGAATGTCATGTTTTTATCTACCTTGGGGTAGGAACAAACTCCTCCAGCAGATTTTTAGAGGCAGTAAATCACACAAGAAGAGATTGCCCATCTATTTCCCTCAGAGCAGCTGATGGATTTGAACCACATGTCTTTGGGATGGCAGCACAGTTCCTTGCCAGTAGGCCTCCAAAAGCACCCTATTACAATGTAGGTACTGTAAACTACAATTAATGTCATAAAACAAAATCTGCATAAATGATTAAAAAGAAAATCAATTGCTCTAAATTTTCACTCAAAGTACAGTAATAATGACAAAAAATCCAGAACAGGCTTGGTACATAATAAAAAATTTCAAAAAGCTCTCTAAGGAAGACGCGGTAGCTCTTGCAGGTGTGCGGTGTTCTCCCACTCCTGCTCCTGCCTCACCGCTGTTCGCTCTCTCCGGGGAACAAGTCGGTCAGGAAGCCGCGCCGCAGCCATGGCTTTTAAGGACACCGGAAAGACGTCTGTGGAACCGGAGGTGGCCATTCACCGAATTAGGATTACCCTAACCAGCCGCAACGTAAAATCCCTGGAGAAGGTGTGTGCCGACTTGATCAGAGGCGCAAAGGAGAAGAACCTGAAGGTGAAGGGACCGGTCAGGATGCCTGCCAAGCCTCTGAGAATCACTACAAAGAAGACTCCTTGTGGGGAAGGTTCCAGGACCTGGGATCGTTTCCAGATGAGGATCCACAAGCGACTCATTGGCTTACACAGTCCTTCTGAGATTGGCAAGCAGATCACCTCCCTCAGCACTGAGCCTGGAGTAGAGGTTAAGTCACCATTGCAGATGCCTAAATCAACTATTTTAATAAATTGACTATCCGTTGGTTAAAAAAAAAAAAAATTGTTGAGCTGTTTTCAAAATGATTATTTCTCAAATTGAATATCAAAATTATGTAAAACTTGTGTTTTAAGAACTGAGCCTAAAAGGTAGGCAATTATTAAGTTCTTATTTAATTCTAAACCCCACTCTCATGTGCATTTACTTACACATTCATCTTCATTAAACATGAGAATGCATTTATATTTTTATATGCTAGTTTCCGTTTTAGAATGGCTTCGCAATTTTCGACCTGAATTGGTTCATCATTTAAGCTGTTTTTTCTCTGTGTGTTCTTTATGTATTTTGAACATATTTTCCCACATTTGTATCTGCCATTCTATAATCAAGAGTTCTACCGTGCACACTGAAGATGGAAACCAGCACAAATTGCTAGTGTTCTGAGACAGGTCAGAAGTATTCAAGGTTTTCTAAAAATGACAGCAACTTGCTTGATCATTGCTCGTATCTTAGGACATGGAGGATTACAGAAAAGTTAAAAAAAAAAAAAAAAAGAAATCCATGCTTTAAAAAAAAAAATCCTAAAGACTGTTACTAAGTAATAACATTTTATGTGTCATCCTTTGATGTTTCCCTGAGAAATTTACAAAAGATTGAAAGGTATTGAGGAGGGGGTGGAGGAAACTAGAAAGTGAGAGAAAGCTGTGTTTGTGCACTTATCTCCAAAGGGTCCTTATTTCACTAGTTATGTAAACAAAATTTATATGCTCCCATTTATCTTACCCTTTGAAGATGCCTGAGAATTGTAGCCTTGTAAAATCTGCAAGCAGCAACTCTGCTTCAAGCTCCTTATTAGCCATGTGGGAGGGAGGGAGGGAAAATATATAATTGAGAGAATACCCTTTACCTGGTAAAAATGAATAGAAAGGTCAAATGATGTCAGTTGGTGAATTTCTTTTCTTTTTGGATCTAATGCACATACTATAGTTTCTTTCAGTCACATAAATCTATGTTTTAAAATTAGTAACTTAAACTGAGTTTCAAACAGGTATTGAGTTTTCTCATAAACCAATTATCCTAGTGGCAAGAAGGTGCACTGCAATTCCGAAGGCAAGTGGTTCGAGGCCAGCAGCTGCTTCACGGGAGAAGCAATCTCCTCCCACACGATTAACTGCCTCTGAAAAGCTGACAGAGTCAGTTCTAGGTCAGTTCCAACACTATGGTACACAACATCAACAGCTATGAAACAGATTCATGCATGGCTCTGCAGAGACGATAGCAATCAAAATCACCAACATAAAAGAATGCCGTATCATTAATAGTGAAAAAGATAAGATTAAAATAACTTAAATTGCCCTAATTGTTAATGTATGTGAGAGTCCTTGGAGGCACAAACAACTAAGTGTTTCATGGCTTACCAAAATTTGATGGATTAGATGTACCCAGGAAGTACCTCCTGTCTCATTACTTTGCCCATAGAATCCTTTAGTATTGCAACTCAAGGCTTGAATTGTTCTTCAGTTTTTTTCAGCTTGAGAAATGCCAAACGACTTCTTCCCTTTTGGGGTGGGTGTGTGTGTATGTGCAAACACTAGCTGTTTACACATTTTATTATAACAGTTTGGTTTGTCCTTTTGAGTTACCCTTTGAAATCTTTGACTCATTTCTCTTCAGCATTTCTCGTTTTGATTTCTCCCCTTGTTAGTTCTCTGGTGGCCTTGTGATAAAAGCTGCACTGCAATCTCGAAGGCAAACTGTTGGAATCCCCCAGGTTAGAGTCCTCTGGGAAGAAAGATGGGCAATCTTCTCCTGTGTATTTACTGCCTCTGCAAACAGCAGTGTCAGAAATGCATGCAAATGTGCAATGAACGACAAGAGCAGAATCACCACCTTTGAACTACGGTGTTGGTACAGAGTATTGAATATCTCATGGACTGCCAAGAGAGCCAACACGTCTGTCTTAGAGGAAGTGCAACTAGTATGGTCCTGTAAGGATAATGGAATTTAAGTTCATATTTTAGGCATATTATTAGGCGAGGCCAGTTGCGGGGAAAAAGACATCATGCTCAAAAAAGCGGAAGGGTAGATAAAAAGACAATGACTTTCAAGAGATGGATTGACACTGTGACTTAACAATGGGTTTGAGCATATCAGAGACCATAAGTGCAGAACGGGGTAGAGTTCAGATCGATCATTCATAGGATTGCTATCAGAGTTGTAGTTTACTGATCAGCATCTAACAACAACAGTTATATTTCAACTAAAAGACGTAGTCTTGGATGCACTCACCAGTCTATGCCAGGAAATTTGAAGGAGATCCATATTTGTTCCCATTTTCAAGAAATGTGATCCAAGAGAATGTGGAAACCATTGAGCAATATCATTAATATTGTATGCAAGCAAAACAGATAAAATATTGCATAGACAGGAAATGGTCAGGATTTATTAAAGGCCATGGTACCAGGGATATCATGGCTGATGTCAGAAGGATTCTGGCTGAAAGTAAAGAATAACAGAAGAATGTCTATTTTTGCTTCATTGACATGTGTCAAAGGTGTCCACTGTGTGGATCCTAAGTTATGGCTAACATTGAGAACTTGGGGATCCCAGAACACTTGATTATTCACAAGTGAAACCTATATCTAGACCAAGAGGCTACTGTGCAAACTGAGCAAAGGAACACTAAATGGTTTAAAATTAAGAAAGGAGTGTGTCAGGATTATATCCTTTCTCCATACCTATTTAATCTATTTGCTGATCAAATTATTTGAGAAGCTGGACTCTATGAAGAAGAATGTGGCATCAAGATAAGAGAAAGACTCACTAATAACCTGTGTTATGCAGATGACACAACCTTGCTTGCTGAAAGTGAGGAGGACCTGCAGCACTTGCTGCAGAAGACCCAAAAAGATAGCCTTCAATATAGACTACATCTCAACATCAAGAAAACAAAAATTCTTACTTCTGAATTTGTAGACAACATAATGATAGCTGAAGAAAAAGATTGAAGTTGTCAATAATTTCATCTTACTTGAAACCACAATCAACATCCTTGGTATCAGCAATCAGGAAATCAGGAGAAATATTGCACTGAGAAGTCTACAGTCAGGTGTTAGGACGGGAGAGGGAGGGACAGAGGGAGAGAATGATGAATTCAAATGCCTCTAAGAAGAGTGAATGGCCTTGCTCACCTAGCAGAATTAAAGGATGAAGCAAAAATCACAGCGGAACATCCCTCTCTTCCTTCCCCAAAGACCCTGTTATAAAAACCCTCCCTGATATGCTCAAAGGTGCAAAATCCTCAGACTTTATCTTCAGAATGAGGAATCTTGCCTGGGAACTTCCCTTAATAAGTTGCTTTTAAGCTTTGTCTCTCATTCGCTGACTTCTTTCTTAGCTCTGCCTCCTAAAATCAGGGCCCTCCTGTGAGAGGAGCAATGATGTCAGTGTGAGGATTAAGATGTGTCCGATTCAGGCCATGATTTTTCTGACCACTGGCTATGCACCTGAGAGCTGAAAACTGAGTAAGGATGACAGAAGAAGAATTGATGACTTTGAGCTATGGTGTTGGAGAGGAGTACTAAATATTTCATGGGCTTCAAAAAGAACATATATATGTTGGAGAAAGTGCAGCCAGAGTGCTCCTTGGAGGCTTTTGTCTCAAATATTTCAGGCATGATGCTAGGAGGGGCTATTTCTTGGAGAGGGACATGATGCTTGGGAAGGTGAAGGGTTGGTGAAAGAAAGGAAGATCCTCAACCAGATGGATTGACACAGTAACTGCTACAATGGAATTGAGTGTGTCAGAAGGAGTGAGGATGGCACAGGACAGGAGAGGTTCAGATCTGCTGTTTATAGGGTCATCATGGGTCATATTTGGTGATAACTAACAACAACAGCAACAAGACAACAACAACAGAGGTGCCACAGAAGAAAAGCCTGTTGATTTTCTGTCAAAAAATAACTAACTTGAAAATCCTACAAAACAGTTCTACTCTCCATACAGGGGATTACCAGAGCTATCATTGACTTGGCAGTGATGTTGAATATACCCTGCTGATATGTTAGCCCTAGTTCATGCAAATGGTTAACACATTTAGCTGATAATGAAATATTTAGCCATTTGAGGCTACCCAGAGGACCTTAGAATAAATAGAAATTTATTTTTTTAAAAAGCAATTGAAAAGTGGATTGTGCCATTTCACTATGTAACTAAAACAACATTTACTACTACTTATGTTTGAATAACTATTTAAAGTATAATGTGGATGGGACATAATCATGAGTTGGAACTGACATTTAGCTGCCCCACAAGTAAATTTTTAGAGACTGTAATTCACGTGGGAGGAGATAGATTCTCTTTTCCTGCAGAGCAGCTGGTGGACTGGAACCATGTTCCTTTGGGTTGACAGGGCCAATCCTAACACTAAGCCCTAAAGCGCTCCTTAACATAAGTATAATAGAAAAACCCAAATACTTAGTCAACCACAAGATTAATACTTAGGAATAAGCTTAAGTAGAGACACAAAGACTTTTATAAGGAAAACTATCAAGCACTACTACAAGAAGCAATAAGCGACCTAATTAAATGGAAAAATATTCCTTGTTCATGAATAGGAAGATTGTGAAAATGACAATTTTCCAAAAGCTATCTACAGGCTCAATGCGAACCCAATACAAACACCAAATTAAATCTTCATGGAGATAAAAAAGACAATTGCCAGTTTCATTTGGAAAGGAAAGAGAACCAAACAAAACTCTTCTGAAAAACAAAAATTACTTCAATAGCTCTAATCCCATTGCCCCAGTTTCTATGTCAATCCATCTCCCCCAGGGTCTGTATTTCTTGTACTGTCCCTCCACCCTTATAAGAATTTTGTCCTTTTCCAAGGTCTGGTCATTCACTGACACATGCCTAAAGTATGTGTGATGGAGCTTCAAAATTCTTTCTCTAAGGGGAAACTTGGTTTCTCCCTCTCCAAGACAGATCTGTTAGTTCTCTTGGCGGTTCATGGTATGGTCAATACTCTTCTCCAGCACCACCACTCAAAGACAATAATTCTTCCATCATCCTTACTCATTGTCAAACTCTCTGATGAATAGCAAGTTATTGTGAAGACTATGGCCTAGATTGGGTGCACCTTAATATCTAAACTGATATCATTGTTCTTTAGCACTTCAGAGAGGTCTCTGACTGCAGAATTTCCCAATATAATTCTCAAGAGTCAAGAAATCAACCCACCAACCTACAATCAACTGATATTTGACAAGGCAATAAACCCCATTAAATGGAGAAATGACAGCCTCTTTAACAAATCCATGAAGGTAAAATTGGACATCGACCTGCAAAAAAACTGAAACAAGATCAACATCTCAAACCATACACAAAAACCAACTCAAAGTGAATCTGAGACTTAGGGGTAAAATCTCAAACCATAAAGTTCACAAGAGAGAAAATGGAAATAAAATTAGAAGCCCTGATTCAGGCATAAATAGGCTTGTAAACTTAGCGAAAAAAGCGCAACTTAGAGAAGATAAAGTTGACAAAAGAGACCTTCTTAAAATCAAATTCCTGTGTACATAAAAATTTCTCCTGTAGGATGAAAAGAAAGCCCATAGACTTGGAAAAACATGGGCAATGACGTTTCAGACAACGATCCCGTTGTTGTTGTTGTTGTTGTTATGTGCCGTCGAGTCGTTTGCGGCTCATAGCGACCCTATATGCAACAGCCCTAAACCCTGCTCTATCCTGTGCCAATTGCACTGCCTCTGACACACCCATCCCGATTACCCCAGTCACTGAATCAATCCACCTCATAGAGGGCCTTCCCCTCCTGCGCTGTTCCTCTACCTACCAAGCATGACCTGTCCCTCCTTACAACATGCCCAAAGTATGTCAGACGAAGCCCCAGAATCCTTGCCTTCAAGGAGTAGCCTGGTTTAACCCTCTCTAGGATGAATCTGTTTGTTTTCTTGGCAGTCCATGGTACATTCAATGCTCTTCTCCAGCACCACAGCTCAAAGGCATCAATTCTCCTTCTATCCTCCCTAGTCATTGTCCAGCTCTCTGATGCATAACAAGTGATTGCAAAGACCATGGCCTGTATCAGGTGCATCTTAGTCTCCAGAGAAACACCGTTGCTCTTGAGTAATTTAGAGAGGTCCCTAACAGCAGAGTTTCCCATCACAATACGTTTCTTGATTTCCTGGCTGCTGGTGCCAAGAGTGTTGAGCGTGGAGCCGAACAAACTGAAGCTGTGAACAAATCTCAATCTCTTCGCCATCCATCCTGATGCTACCAATTGGTCCAGTGGTGAGAATATTTGCTTTCTTGACATTGAGCCTCAGTCCATACTGAAGGCTGCAGTCCTTGACCCTCTGCAGCAAGTGCATGAGCTCCTCCTCAGTTTTGGCAAGCAGGGTTGTGTCATCTGCATAATGCAGATTGTTAATAGATCTTCCACCAATCCTGATGCCACACTTCTTCTCATAGAGCAAAGTCTCTCTGGTAATCTGCTCTGCATACAGTTTGAAAAGATCCCATAAGTAAAGTTTTAGAATACTACAGGTCCTCCACAAGAAAAAGACTGATAACTCAGTCACAAAATGGACAAAAGACACGAAAATACTCTTCACAAAGAGGACATTTAGATGGCCAAGAAACACAAGAGGAGATGTTCAAAATCCCAGCAGACGATGCAAATCAAAACAACAAGGTACAGATTCACTTCAGCAACAGTACAAAAGTTTAAAAACACAATAAATGTTGGATAGGATGTAGAAATATCGGAACTCTTGCATTGCTGGTAGGATTGGATCATGGTACAAGTGCTGTGGAAGGCAGTTTGGCATTTCCTCAACAAGCTGAACATAGAAATCCCATAATTCAGCTATTCCACTGCTAGAAATATATCCCAAGCAAATCAGAGTTGAGACATGAACAGAGATATGTACACCCACATTCATAGCAGTGTTATTCACAATAACAAGAAAATAGAAAACAGCCCAAATACCTATCAACAAATGAATAGACTGAGAAACTGTAGTACATTCACACAATAGAGTACTATGCAATGCTAAGAAACAACTCCAAAAAAGGAAAAGAAAAGAAACAACAACTCCATAAAATACTATATAACTTGGGAGAGAGTTGAGAGAATTGTTCTGATTGAAATGTCTCAGTTGTATAAGGACAAATATTGCAAAAGGCCATTAGTGTGATAATAGGATATCTGAAATATATGTACAAATGTTTAAAAATGGAAAAGGAGGCAGAAAAAGAGAAATGGGAAAAAATAACTGGGAGAGCAGATGTTCATAAGAGGAGGGTAAGGAAATGTTCAATGGTCATTTGAGACGGAAGGAGACTATTAAACTTGTTGTTGTCATTGTTGTTGTTATGTGCCATTGAGTCATTTGCGACTCATAGCGACCCTATGTACAAGAGCCCTAAACGCCGTTCTATCCCATGCCAACCTCGCCATCTCAAACACATTCATTCCCACCACTCCACTCGCAGAATCAATCCATCTCATCGAGGGTCTTCCTCTCCTGCGCCGTCCCTCCACTCTCCCAAACATGACGTCTCTCTCCAAGGACCAGTCCCTCCTTAGAGCAGTGGTAATGAGTATATAAAATATAATGCATATGAATGATTGTATCAAACACAAAGTACATACATGAAGGAAACACAATATATATGAATGATTATACACATTGATTATAACACAAAGTACATGCACAAAACACAATGTATATGAATGACTATATGAAAACCAACAAAATTTTTCTAAAAAACACTCAACTAATGGGGTTTGTATTCTATCTCCACAGAATATTTTTTATTCTGTGAAAAGCTTTTCAAATTTTAATGCTAAGTAAAAATTTTAAGCTGTAATTAATAGGTGTACATTAGATTTCATTATTAACTGTAGAAATAAAACTGTGAATTCCAAGTTTTTCTTTCAGAAATATAAGCATTTATTCATTTTATAGTGGATGCAATTGGCTAAGGTTGTTAATAGGTCATTGCAGATACAATAAAAAGATGTGTAAACAATACCATGCTTAATAAATGTATTCATTTGCTGCTAGGCTCATTTTTTCCATTTTTATTCCTATCATGTCCACAAAGCAACATACACTTTGGGGTAAAAATGATGACTAATAACATTGTGTCTAGTGCTACAGAAATGACCTTCTCTTTTGACAATTAGAAAATATTTTGCTAAAACCACCATGAAAGAGAAAAGTTATTTTCTCTAAATCCTTCTGTTTATAATCCATTATTTGTTCTAAATCCCGTTTTATTGAATCTATTACTCTACTCTAAGGAAAAAGCTGATTAATAATGTTATGCTACATAAGATAGGCTATGCATATTCATGAGCCCTCATGAATTATTTGTGAGATTGAAACGAGTAAACCTTTATCTTATAGGAAAGCAATTAAAAGTACTTGACTCTCAAGATGATAAATCATAACAAAAAATTTAGTCCCCCAAGCACAGACAATTGGAAACATTACAACAAGAAGTAATACAAAGCACTAGATTAGACTTGCCAGAGTGAAAAGAACATTTTAAATATTAAAGTTATGGTCTTAGATCATAAAACACTTCAGCTTCTAAAAGCATAGTGTGTTTAAAAAGCAAAGCTGATTGGTGATTTAAGGCACTTCTGGACAGCGTATTACCTTCTGAAACACTCATTTTCAGAAAACCTAAGAAGTTTCATATTTTTATTAAAGTCCCTGTGTAACATTGAAAACCAACATGGTTCCTAAGGCGAGACAAATCAAAATCTATTCAAGCTGCACAGTAGAAATTAACAAATGGTACAGAGTGCAATTTCTTTCTATCGCATTCTCTATACTGGTTTAATAATCAAGTGATATATAAAGTTGTCAAAAGCAGTGAATTTAAAAAGGAATATATAACTGAAGTGAATGAGCAGGGAAAAGAAAAAAAACCCCAAAAACACTCTACCCACTGAGCATACAATATCTGAGTGGAGAAAGCCCAAAGCTGAGGCCTAGGGTTAATAATTTATATGCAGTAGTTTAGCAAACAGCCTTCTAATGACTTCTCAACCAGCCAGTATATTTTTCTTTCTTCTGTTTAGGAGGCTGTACTGAGCTAGATTTTTACCCAGGAGAAAGTTACTTGCCTACATTTGTTGGCAAACCTTTTACTTATTCTGATTGTCTGATTTCCCATTATACCTGAATGACATTGCTCCATTGCTCTGTAGTGCTAATTGCCACAGTTTAATATTTTGGTTTGAAATATACTAAAGTTTTCTTTTGCTGTGTCTGTGTGCATGTCTCCCATTCGAGTTGTAAAGTACTTCTGAAGGGAAATCATCTTGTCCAGTTACTTTCTGCTGCTCCTTGTTTTTGTACTGACACATTTTTCTGTTCAAATGAAGATGGAGGAAAATAAAAAAAGTAAAAACAAGATACCGGACTTGTCAAGTTTTCTTGGTATTGTTTTTTAAATATTGTTTTGTTTTTGCTCTTATATGCCTTCAAGTAAACATCAAATTATAATGACCCTACATCCAAGAAATGCACAATCAAAAGAGGATAAAAAAATTGATACATGGGACCTTCTAAAGATTAAATCTCTGTGAATATCAAAAACTTTTTCCAACAGGGTAAAAAGAAAACCTACAGACTGGGAACAAGCATTTGGTAATACCATCTCAGACAGTCTCCTAACACAAGTTTACAGAATACTCCTGGACCTCCACAATAAAAAGACTGATAAACCAATTACAAAATGAGCAAAAGACATAGAAAGAATTTTCACAGAGAGAGATACTCAAATGGCAAACAGACACATGAGGAAATGCTCCAAATCACTGGCAATATGAGAGATGCAAATAAAAACTACAATGAGGTACCATCTCACTCCAGTAAGAGTGGCAAAGTTTAACAAGGCAGCAAGTAATAAATGTTGGAGAGGATGTGGTGAGAAAGAAACTGAAATCTTTGTTGGGTCTGCACCACCTTCACAATTAGCGCTCTGTTCAGCCCCATTGTTGCAGTCACGGCGCCAATCTGTCTAATTGAGGGTCTTTGCCTCCTCTCTTCCCAGCATGACGTCCTTTTCCAAGGACTGGTCTCTCCTGACCACATGCCCAAGGTATGAGATCAAGTCTCATCTTCACCTCCAAGGAGCACGCCGCTTACACTCTTTCCAAGACAAATTTGCTTGTTCATTTCGAAGTCTATAGTATATCCGTTGCTATTAACGATTATCTATTCAAAGGCATCAATTCTTCAGGCTTCCTTATTCATTGCCCAACATTTGTCTTCATATAACTTGTTTACTTTTACTAGGTTCATCAGGCAAGATTTCATGAAGTACTTACATATTATGTGAACATTATAATCTATTACTGTTTGCTTTACTAAATATTTTTTAAATGAATCATAAAAAGGAGAAATCCCTGAGCAAACATCCAAATTCATAAATACCACTGTAGAGTAAGTGTAGGGAGAGCCTTGTATTTATGTTTACGATCATACCATTTTCACTTGCATGAACTAAGTTGTAGAGATTCGGAGTTGCCAAAGTTTCAGAACTTTGGTTTCATCATCTATTAAGTAATACATTAAGGCTTGAATGAGATAATGCCTATAAAGTAATTTATACTGTAGAGTGCTATGAAATAGGAGTCATTATTATGAGACAGAATGCCTAATTACTAAATGACAGCTTGAATATTGGTGCCATTTCATCCCAGCATTAGATGCTGCAGCTGTCTGTGTTGCTTATTCCTAGCAATTCATAGCTGAATAATGAAAGAAAATTAGATTCACCAAGTGGCTGTCTATGAGGAAGGATGTGGTAGCTGAGAAAACTCTTAAGGTTTATCTTACTCTGGAGCATTCTGTGACACAAAAATCTCTCCACTCACCCAAGGTTATAGCGATCCCATTGTTTTTTTTCCCCCAACTTGATACCACCTTGACCATGAACTCTTTTACTTCTGTCAGCTTAATCTAAGCCCAAGTTTCTCAATTCTGAATGTGTACAATCACTTGGAGAACTTGCCAAAGCATGGGCATTCTGATTCACTGTGTCTATGTTACCATCATCAATTCTGCATTCCTAACAAGCTACCAGATAATAATGCTTCTTTTGGGACCATGCATTTATAGTATAGTTCAAGGGCAATAATTCTTAACCCAGTTTGAACATGGAATCATCTGGAGTGTTTTCAGTTCACTTGTCTTCTGGGCTTCATTCACTCCAAATACTCTAGTGCAACTGGTCTGGATTAGATAAATTGTTGTTGTTATGTGCTGTCTATTTGCCTGTGACTCATAGTGACCTTATGCACAACAGCTCTGAACACTGCTCTATTTTAAGCCAATTTCATTGTCTTTGACACATCTAACCCCATTACCCCAGTCACTAAGTCAGTTAGGTAGGTGTGGGTTTTTATTAAGTTTCCTATGTGTAATCTGTAGGGAGCTCTGGTGGCTTAGTGATAAGAAATTGTGCTGCCAACACATTGAAATGCTGTTCAAATCTACCAGTTGCTTTTCCAGAGAAAGATGGGCAATCAACTCCTCAGAAAACCCACTGGAGGATCAGTTCTGGGTGGTTTCTAACTTAACACTGTCAGGTGGATGTATATTGAGTACAATGAGTTGCTTGTTTTTTCAGTGCTGCATAATATTCCATTGTGTGAATATACCACAGCTTCTCTATCCATTCGTTTATTGGAATAGTTTCAGTTTTAATATCTTAGTTGTTGCTGTTGATTGCAGTCGAGTCACGCACAACTCATAGTGACTCTGAACAAAAGACCTGAGGCCTTTCTATAACTGTCATTTCTCCAAGTTCACAGAGTTTCCAGAGGTATGTGGTTTAGGAAGTGGATTCCACTTGTTTCCAAACCTTTCTTAAACTGGGAGCTCCACCAAATACTGTCCACCAAGGGCAGCCATTATAACATTTGAGACCCCAATGGCACAAGGTTCAGCATCACAGCAAACCCAGATTACCTCAGTACAGCATATTGACAGAAGAGCACTGTACAAGTGTTAGAAGTAATACCTGAAAACTCTGTTATTTATAGTAATTCTCTTGCAAGTTCTTTCGTCTTTTTCTTTCTCTCTTCTCCTTTGTTTTTGTTTGGGGGGGGGGTCAGTAGACAACTTTATCCTTTGAAAATTAAGAAGAAAATATATCTGTTTTTCTTCCTATAATTTTTATGTTCTTTCCTTTCCCATTTTTGCCTTCTTGTGTTCTGCCTAAGTCTTTAGTATAATAATGAGTTCTGGAGGTGATGGCAGTATATTTGTCTCATTCCTGAATAAATAAAAACACTTCAAAGTTTCACATCTTAGTGTATATTTGCTGTCACTTGGTTCTGCACAGAAAATTTTTATCAGGTTAAAAACAGAAGGTATTGGGGTTATTGTTTTTTTTTTCCTATCTCCACTATGTTAGCAGTGTTTATTAAATGGGTTTTATGTATCATATAGGTAATTCAAATTTTCTTTTACTTTTTTAGTGTTCAAAAGATTTTCTCATAAAAATAAATTAACAGTGTTATTTATAGTCTTTGAATAGGTCCTGTTTGTCAATATATTTTTTTTTATTTCGTTCCATTTCCTTATTTTTAAATAATAATTAAATGGAATTTTCTGGTATTGCAAATAAAAATTTTCCACATACGTATTACATGGCTAGAACTGCTTTGTGCTTTCCTTGCACTGATTTTGATCAATTATACTATCAAGTTTCTATTGGCTTCATTAGATAAGTTGAGTAGGATCTCATTATCTTTCGTTCTCTGAAACAGAGAGACCCATTATTTATGATGAGGAGCTTTAATGTTTTTAAAAACATTTTGGTGAAACTCACTTATAAAAATATCTACTCATTGTGTGAAAGGCTGATGTATTCGAGCTTTATACAACTTATGCTTATTTTGGCAATTTTGATTAGTTCTAAATTTTCACAATTACTGTAATCACATTGTTCATGGCCTCCTCAAGTGTAATTAAAATACAAAACCAAAATACTCTTCTCCATTATATGCCTTATTTACTTCTCTTTTTTTTTTTTAGCCCTTGTGTGTATGTGTGTTTAGGGGCGTTTGTTTTGTTTTAGGGGAATTCTGCTGGCCTACTCCTTAACAGTTGTGCTGGTAACCCAAACGGATGCTGCTGTCTACAGCTCAAATGTGCCTGGGGCTCCTTTGCAGAAAGTTAGGCAATCTCTTCCCTCACCATATATGGCCTTCAGAAAATCCAGAGGGGGGGAAAGAAAGCTACCAGTCCTTTCCAACTTCAGGACAATGAGTTTTATATCTTTTACTGGATTGTTTATCCTAGAGTTTTGCTACTTCAGTATTTCCAGGAACTAGATTTGATGTTAACAATCAATGTGAACTCTGCAGACCATTTTCTCATTCTTTTCCTTTCAACTTCCTCAACTGGCCCATCAATTTTACATTTTTCCTTCCTTTGTTTCCTCCTTCTTTCCTTCTCTCACTACCTTAACTTTAAAAAAAAACAAACGTGTCTTTTATTCTTTTTATCTCCTATTCTTTTCTCCCTTTTTCATTCACCTTTCATCCTTCTTGTTCCCTCTGGTTTCAGATCTAAAAAATCATAGATAGGATGATTCATTCATGGCCATTGTGGAGAAACCTGTTGAACCTGCAGCAGGTTTTCTGAGGCTATAAATTACACTGGAGAAGATTGTCCATCTTTCTCCTTGGGGATTCAAGCTCCTGCCTTGAACTGACAGTGTAACTCCTTATCCTCCAGGACTGTTGTTGTTCTACACTGTGGAGTCAGACCAAATTCATACTGACCCTTCAGCAGGCTTTCAGAGCCAGTAAAACAAATGTGAGGAGGTTTCCCATCTTTCTCCTGTGGAGCAGCTGGTGAATTTCAACCATGCTTGTGATTTGCAGCCTCTGAAAACCCACAGGAGGATAAACTAAGTCAGTTACACCATAACAGTAGTGAGTAGGGATTTTAAGTTTGTTATTATGGTCATTGAGTCAATCCATCTTGAAGACCTTACTCTGGACCTGCAAACAGCTGAAGCAGGATTTACATCTCACACCATATAAAAAAATCAACGTTAGGTCGATCAGAGACCTAGGAGTAAGGCCCCCCACAATAAAGATTATTAGAGATAAAATGAGACCAAACTTAGAGGGCCTATCCCTCTAAAGGGAATAAAATGACTGACAATTACAGCCAGAAATACACAATCAGGAAAGGATCAAATTGATTATTGGGACCTTCTAAAGATTAAATCCCTGTGTGCATCAAAAACTTTTTCCCATAGGATGAAAAGAAATCTTACTGAGTTGGAAAGCACATTTGGCAATACCATCTCTGACAAGGGTCTTAAACAAAAGTTTATAAAATCCTACTGGGCGTCCTAAAGAAAAAGATTGATAACACAATTACAAAATGAGCAAAAGACATAGACAGACTTTGCACAGCAGAAGACATTCGGATGGCCAATAGAAATGTTTAAAATCACTGGCAATAAGAGATACAAATCAAAACCACAGTGAGAGACTATCATACTCCAGTAGCAGTGGCAAAATTTAACAAGACAGAAAGCAATGAAATGATTTTTTTAAATATTTTTCTATATAGCATGATCCCTGGTGAGATGCATCACCCCTTTCCCTGGTGCTGGAGGCAAGTCTAGATATGCTGGGAGTATTTGGAGGCAGATTATCAAACTGCGTTGATGTACCTCCTAAGGGATATTCCAAATTGCAAGTCTAATTTTTTTTTCATAATCAGCAACTTTAGAGGCTGATTTTCACATATGTTCAACTTCAGAAAAGAAGAAATGTAGGCAATTTTGCTTAACTGCGTGAAAGCCTATGTAAAGCATTATGGAGAATATTTGCGCTTACTAAACTAAACAACAAAATCATCTTTATGAATGGTAGATAGTTCCTGGGTGACATATTTACCATACTAGGATGCTAATCAAAAGGTTAGAAGTTTGAGTCCACCCAGAGATGACTTAGAATAAAGGTTTGGAATCTACTTTCAAGATTTCAACCACTGACTTGTGATTATAATACTTGTTTCTGGTGTGGGTTTTATGGTGTTTTGTTTGTGGTTTTTTCGTTTGCTCATGGGGAGGAGGGTGGATGGTGGTTTGGAAGAGAAAAGGAGAAATTTGACATGACTTAGAAACTATCTTCTGCTAGGCTTTTTTAAAGTAGAGTTAAGCTTAAAATTACCCTCATTCACCTTATATCTTATATTCTTCAATGTCCACAGAAAAATTAGAATATATTTCCTAGCCATCAAATGCTGACACTTTTATCTCTCTGGTAGTTTTTAATTAACAGTATAAAGATGATGCTATCACATGGTGATTTTTGGATGTCTTTTCTTTTCTGTGGTTAAATACATAGAGCAAAACCTTTCTTTTGACAACTTAACATTTTAGCTCAACAACTTGACATTTGTTTTGTTTTTGGAAGCTGTGATATAACTTCTTTCCAGTGACATGTCAGCTTTTGTGAATTATCCTTGACACAATGTATTTCCAGGTTTTGATGAAAGATTTGCTCTGTGAAGCAGTTATCTTCCCACTTGCTTATTTTCCTCAGGATGAAAATGTCTCCTTATAAAAATAAAATAAACTATCGGAATTTATTAAGACTTGAATAGGTCAGAGAGGAACCTGAAGAAAGTATCTGAAGCCTCATTATGCTACCATTACAGTATCTTCAGGGAAACATCTTATGCATTCCTTTAAGGGAAAACTCTTACTTTCAAATTTCTTTCTTTTTTTTTTTATCCTGAAGCCTGGGAAACACAGTTTACACATAAAGAAGGAAGATTATCTTCCTTTGATAAAATAACATACAGGAGGGGAAAACGATCCTCTGACTGGTATGATTGTTTGAAATCTCACTAAAGGCTAAACAGATAGGGTATTTCAAATGCATTAATAAAGAGTTCTTGTCACTCACTGAGGAAACCTCATTCTGAATTTTCTAATTGTAACAGAGGTAAGCCAAGAGAGCTTTTGACTAAAGTAAAATGGCCAAGCTAAAACACATCTCTGCTCTCTTTGGTCAAGTTACAACAAAACCAATGCAAGTGTATATATAACCTTTGAGTCCTTCATCTAGCCCATAACCATGTCTAACAAGGAAATTACTTTCTCTGTGGTCATATCAGGATATGGGAAGAATGAACCCTGAGAGAGGGTCTTGAGCCAAATGGGCATTGGAGTCTTTTATACAAGATTTCTATAGAAAATGAGTCACCACCATAAGCAAATTACTTTCATAATCTGTTCTGGAAAGTAGATATTATAAACATCTTATAACTATTGAATGCCATTATGAGCCAGCAATTTGTGAATACTTCTGCAATTAGGTTTGTAATCTATCTGATTAGCCAGCCTGTACTAATGTAGTCAATAGTGTTTATGCTTTCCCTAACTAACTCTTATTTTAAAATTTCCTACCTCCCACCCCATTACCTCTTGAAGAACCAATCAGACTCATTTTGCCCTGTAACTGTCTGCTGTAGGAGTTTGTTTCATGTACTCATTGGTTTCACTTTGTGGACTGCCAGCTCTCCATTAAAATAGATCTCGTGGGTACTTAAATAAGTCTTCTCAATCTTATCAAAGTCCAGAGACTATTCTATGTGACATTTTGCCCCAGTCAGTGGGTTCCTGAGTTCTCTTCTTTCAGTGAATATGGAGGATTTGAGCTTAAAAAAGCTGTGGAGACTATTGTTTCTACCTGGGGTGTGCCAAAATCTCTGTACACAACCAACACACCCATTTTAATGGTTTGTTCAGGTGGGATCTATGTAAGTTTTCTCTAATTTTTCAAAAGCTTCCTAGTCTGTACCCTCTTCAGTACTTAAGTCTGGTTAAAAGAATCAATGATGTCATCAAGGAATACATTGTCTTCCTTCCTATTACTGTCATGAGTTCAAGTGCTGCCTATGGATTTAATAAATCTGTACCTCATTCAGGAAATATAAAAGGATGCCTGTGAAGTTGTCAATGTATGACCTTTGACTCTTCCTTATTTGACTGCCTGTTGTTGTTAGATGCTGTAGAATGCAACCCATAATGATTCTATGAACAAAAGACCTGAACTCTGTCATATCCTGCACCATCCCCTCACTTCCTGACACATTAGCGCCCATTGTGACAGTTACCATGTTCATCCACCTGGTCAAGGGTCTTCCTCTTCTTTGCCGACCTTTCAGAGTATCATGTACCTCTCTGAGGAATAGTGCTTCCTAACAACAAGCCCAAAATATGTGAGGTAAAACCTCATTATTTTTGCCTCCGAAGAGCACTCTGTCTACATCCTCTCCAAGACATATTTGTTTGTCCTTTTGGTCAACCATGGGATGTTCAACACTTCTCAAAAATCACAGCTCAAAAATATCAATTCTTTCACCATCCTTATTTACTGTTTAGCTCTCAAATTGCCAAGTCATTTAATTTTAAACAAAATAGTTTTTTTAAGTAATGCCAAGTTTTAAATATTGTACTAGATTTCTATGACTATTTAAAATCTCTAGATAACAAAACAAACAGATAAAATCCTCCGCAAAACTATAAGCAATTTGGTAACTATGTATTATGTATAGTAGACAAAACATCAATTGCTTAGGCATAAATTTCTATCCAATGATACTACGAATTTCAACATGACCTTTAAACAAGCCATATTTACTATATTATAGAAAACCCCTGAACTAAAAGTCTAACATTGGGTACCATAAATTAATCTAACCTAAGTCAGAACATCTGATCAAATGATGGAATTCTTGCAGATTTGTTTTGTAGTATGAAAAGGTGTTCATGTTTTCCAAATTCACTATTTCAATATGGAAAATACCCTAGATAGATATTTAGAAATTTTTTCAAGTTGTTGTTGTTGTTGTTATGTGTCATCAAGTCGCTTGCGACTCATAGTGACCTTATGTACAACAGCCCTAAACTCTGCTCTGCCCTGTGCCAATCACACTGTCTCTGACACTCCCATCCCGATTATCCCAGTCACTGAATCAATCTACCTCATAGAGGGCCTTCCCCTCCTACCCTGTCCCTCCACCCTCCCAAGCATGATGTCCTTCTTCAAGGACCGGTCTCTCCTCACAACATGTCCAAAGTATGTTAGACGGAGCCTCAGAATCCTTGCCTCCAAGGAGCCACCCGGTTTAACCCTTTCCAGGAAGAATCTGTTTGTTTTCTTAGCAGTCCATGGTTCTCTCAATACTCTTCTCCAGCACCACAGCTCAAAGGCATCAATTCTCCTTCTATCCTCCTTAGTCATTGTCCAACTCTCTGATGCATAACAAGTGATTGCAAAGACCATGGCCTGTATCAGACGCACCTTATTCTCCAGAGAGACACCATTGCTCTTCAGTACTTTGGAGAGGTCCCTAACAGCAGACTTTCCCATGGCAATATGTATTTTAATTTCCTGGCTACTGGTGCCAAGAGTCTTGACTGTGGAGCCAAGCAAACTAAAACTGTGAAGAAATTATATGTTATTAAAAAATTATTCATCTGGGGAGATTTTCCTTTTATAATAATTCTTTGAATGAACCCCATCTTGAACAGTTCAAAGAATTCCCTTCCCATATAATTAAATCAGAAACACCATAATTTGTGCCCTTTATAGATAAGTATTTTATGTAGAGGGCATATTATCCTGCTTGTAAGATGCCAAGCACATAGGGAGCTCGGGTGGCCTAGTGGCAAGAAGCTGCATTGCCATTCCAGAGGTATGTGGTTCGAATCCACCAGATGCTCTGCTGGAAAAGGAGGGGCAATGTCCTCGTGTACCAGTCAGATCTGATCTGATGGTACACACACACACACACACACACAAAATAATAAAATAAAATTTAAAAAAAAAAGATGCCTAGCACAAATAAGAAGTCTGTGTTTGGATGCGATCTTGTCCAGATGGAAAGAAAATAATGTGGCAATATACTTTAAACTACTTGGAGCTTTTTTAACTATCCACTCATAAAAGAGAGTTAAAACTGTTAGAAAAGGTAAGAAGAAGAAGAAAAAAATCCCAAGACAAACAAGGTAAACTGAAAGAAATCATTTAAATGTGACCTGGATATGCAGTTTACAATATCTTACACAAAAGTAGACACAGACAATTACATTGTTGAGTCTCTGGATACTCAGTAAATGCCTTTAAGACCTCTAGTTTAGGTTTTCTCATGTAATTAAATTTGTGCTGCAAATTCTAAGGCAAATGGTTCAAATCCAGCAGCTATTCCATGGAAGCAAGATGGATAACCATCTCCCAAGAGAGTCATAACCTCTGAAAACTTGCTGGAGGATAAGCTATCAGTTGGTTACAATTCAGTAACAGTGAGTTGAGTTTAGCACTACAACATGTATGTGTTTCACTCAGTATCTCATATAGCAACGAGATTAATATCTCCAAAATAGTAAAGCGGAACATGAAACATTTCACTAGATGGTTACCAAGCTACATCTCCCTACCTCCAAAAGAATTACTGTCATCTTTCTTTGATTTTTAATTGATTGTCTAAAAGAATGACTCTTGGGTTACATTCATTCTGTTTATTGAAATCATGACTTTAATTTTTGTTGTTATTACACGTAAAATCATTAAACATTGAATAAAGATCGCCAATAATGTCAGAGGATCAAGCTTATATGCATGAGAAGTTGAATGCGTGTAGAAACCTTTTGTATTGCCAATGGATTGGAAGAACCAAAGGCTTAATCTTAACTATCATTTGAAAGAGTTCACATTCTTTGAATAGTCTTTCCTTGTCTTTTGTAGTCTTTCTTTGTTTCATACATTTAAATTTGAATAATGAAGAAAGCTAAAGGTGTCCTGATAAAATGTTACAGTGATATCAGGCTATCAAGGGAATATCACAGTTGATGTTGTTAGGTGCAGTCTGATATAAGGCAACTCAAAAAATGTTGTTAAAGTTGATAAGGCAAATAGCACCACTAAAAAGTCTATGGGCGCTAGTGAATATAAGAAGGAATTTGTAAGTTATGAACTTTTTACAGAAGCCAAGTTTCAACAAATAGGCTCTATGAGATGCTTCAGACTTAGCCTGCTAAGACCATAGCCTGGATCAGACACACCTTAGTCTCCAGACTAATATCATTGCTCTTCAGCACTCTAGAGCAGTCCTTGACAGCAGACTTTCCCAATGCAATTCATCTCTTGATTTCCTGACTGCTGGTGCCAAGAATATTGATTGTGGAGCAGAGAAAATGGAAATTGTTAACAATCTCATTCTCTTCTCTATCATGAAGATTTGATGCCTTTGAGTTGTGGTAATGAAGATGAGTATCAAACATACCATGGCCAGAAAGCAGATAAGTCTGTCTTGGAGAAGGTGTGAGCAAGTTTCTCCTTGGAGACTAGGATTGTGAAGCTCCATCTCACATGCCTTTGGCACATGACCAGGAGGGACCAGTCCTCAGAAAAAGATATCAAACTTGGAATGGTGGACGGAATATGCACGAGAGGAAGTCCCTAGATGAGATGTATGGACACAATAACTGGGGCAATGGGTTCAGCTGTGTTAGAGTCAGTGAGACTGGCTCAGGATAGGACAGGACTCAGAGCTGTAGTCCACAGAGTCATTATGAATTGTAGTAACCTCTATAGTACATAAGAACAAAACCATGATATACTTTAATACCCTTTTTTTACTATATTACTAGTCAACTATTTGATTAAAAGTAAATTGTTCTAGTAAACTAAAGTTTATACTGGGAGTCTCAGTTCTCTGAATATGGATTGCACTTCATTCCTTCTTTCTCCTAGGTACATCAGTGTCTAGAACCACTCTAAGTCAATTTCTGGTGAGCAGTGAGAAGTAACTTGGTAATGTGGGTTCCAGGATGTGGGTTCAACCATTTTCCTCTCTATAGCTCCACATACTGCTAAGTCATCAGACATGCCTGGTGTCTCTAATTCTTATTTCTACCCTACCCCCACTCCAATTCTAGGTCACTGCATAGTCTATTCCAACAGTTTGCTTTGTCTTCTTGAGCTGCCCTTTGAAATCTTCCATTCAGCTCTTTTACTTCAATATGTCTTCCTTTTGTTTTGGCTTCTCAATGCTGTAGTGTAATTTTCAAGGTCTCTTCTGACATTCATTTTGGTTTCATTCTGTTTTGTAGTGATGTTTTTCTCTCTTCATGAATTATTTTTTTTAATTATTCAAAAAAGATTTATTGTGAATTATCAAGGAAATGGACACATGATTGCAGGGCTTAGAGCTGTTGTGCACAGGGTCACTATCATTTGCAAGTAACTCAATGGCACATAACAATAGCAATAATGAAATATAATCGCCATAATGTTGTTGTTGCTATCTGCTGGTTGAGTCACTTGCGACTCATAGCAACCCTATGTACAACGGTCCTAAACCCTGCTCTACAAGGTATACAAGTAGATGTAAGACCTTAAATTTATCCATATCTGAGCTTTATATCAAGCAACACAGATATAGATGGATGGTTCACAAATGGTATAAAACAGATACAATTAAGTGCAAAATGCCGAGGTATACAGAAAAAGAAATATTAAAATGACATTATGCTGGGTGAAATATCTCAGTCACAAAAGGACAAATACAATATGGTGCCACTGTTGTAGAATGAGGCTGACATCAGGGTGGGGGTATGACTGAGAAAAACTGGATAAATTACGTTTACTGCATTGAAGCCGATGAGGGAGAGAATAGTTTAAAAGTAATATATTTTAGGTAATCATAATTATCATAAGAGTCTGGAATGAGGGTTGCAGAGTGGAGTATACTCAGGGTGGGGGTAGGGGGGTGCGGGGGTATTGTATACCAGTGAAGTTTTGCTTTTCAAGAACAGTGAACTGGGGGTGGGGGTGGGGGGTGAAAAGTGCAACAATGAACGAATGTAAATCCAAAATTTCTGTAGATGTTCATTGAAATTAAGAAAAAAAATTTTAGGAGAACAAATAAAAGGAAAAGACACTTAAACAAAAAAAGAATAAAATAGTCCTAGTAAAAAAAATAAAGCAAACTAGGAGGAGGGGCAGGGAGGAAAATGCAACAATGAATGAATGGAAATCCAAGTTCTTCATAAACTTTCATTAAAATCTCAATTAAAAAAATTGGCGGACACATTGACTTGCAGTTTTAGTATCTAAAATTTGGCAAAAGTACATTTCTATTCTTGAAAACTACTCCCTTCTCTTATCTGTGTTGCAGTAGCAGTATGAAATGAAGATACTAATAGAATATCTCTTTTGAAAGAATAGTGTGACAAGGAGATGGATAAGTGATTATTGTGATATTTGTTTTCTGCTGCTAGATACACATCATACATCATAAATTTTGTCACATGGATGAAAAGCATGCAAGGCCATCAATAACCAAGACAAAATAAACATCATTCTTGACGGTCATCATTCTGAAGGCTACCTTGCACTTCATGCTCCTGAGTGCTGATAGACCACAGCTTCAAGCCACAGGCATAAGTAGAATTTAAGAAAAATTTAAATATTTCTATTAGAGTGTTCTTTCTAATTCTTTGTCCTTGAAAAAGCACCCTATTTTTTTATGTATTTTGAAGCATCATTTCCCTCTGTTCTCTTCATGAATTATATCCTTGATTTCATGCCACAATGGTCTTTGATCATTGGTGTTCAGTGTTTCAAGTATGCAGAGACCTAGAAGTGGAGAATAAAAATACCAACAAGGAGTACTCTGGCCACACCATTTCCAAGACATATTAGTTCTTTTGGCAGTCTATTCATCACTCTTCTCCAACATCACAACTCAAAGGTATCAATCCTTCTTCTGTCATTTTTATTCATTATGTAACTGGTAGATGTATACCAAGAGGTTATAAAGACCATGACCTGAATCAGCTGTACCTTATTTCTCAGAGATGTATCTTGGAAAAAGTGAACTTAGAGGGCTTCTTGGAGGCAAAGATGGTGATGCTTCCTCTCTCGTACTTTGGACATGAGGCTACCGGAGGCTATTACTTGAAAAGGAACATCATGCTTGGATGTCAGCAAAAGAGAAGAAGAACTCCAACAAGAAGGACTGACACAGAGATTGCAGTAATGGACTAAAATATGTCAGAGATAATCAATATGGCACATAATAAGACAGGGTTCAGGTCCATTGTTTGTATGGTTGCTATGACTTGTACTTGACTCAACAGGACCTAATAACAACAATAATTATCTATACGAAATCTTTGGTAGCAACCTTAGAGAGTTGCTTTGCTAACTTAAAGACCACATTTCTCTGGTGATTAAAATTCACCAGTCACAGTATAGGAGAAAGATGGGTATTCTTTTTCTTTTTTTCTTTCTTTCTTTTTTTTAAACTATCATTATTAATTTTAATGAAAGTTTACAGAGACTGAGGATTTCCATTCATTCATTGTTGCACTTTTCTCCCTGCCCACCCCTCCTTCCCCCTAATTCGCTCTTCTCCTTGAAAAGTAAAAGAAAAATTCTTTCATTGTTTTACAATCCTTCCCCAAAGTCCACTCCACTATGCAGCCTTCATTCTGGACTCCTGTCATGACAAAAATACCTAATCATATATCCCTTTCAAACAGTTTTCTCCCTCATCTGTTTCAATGCAGTATACATTATTTATCCCATGTCTTCTTTCTCTTGTTGACCTCTTACTTTCCCCATCATGATGTCTTTTCCCAAGGATTAGCTCCTTCTGATAACATGCCCAACTTGAGATGATCAACTTTATCATCCTTTGCCTCCATGGAGTATCTTGATTGCAGTTCCTCCAATACAGACCTGTCTGTCCTTTTGGCCGCCCATAGGATATTCAATACTCTTGGCAAGCGCCACAAGTCAAAGGCATCAATACATCTCCAATCTTTATTCCTTGACCAGCTTTCACATTCATTCAACACTGCAAATACCATGGTTTGAGCCTGGCACACCTTAGTTTTCAAGCCAACCTCCTTGTTTTTTCAGCACTGTAAAAGAGGTCCTTGACAGCAAATTTTTCCAATTCAACATGTCTTTCGATTCCTTGATTGCCATTACCATACTTAGTAACTGTGTGTCCAAGTAAGATGAAACCTTCAGCAACTTCAATCTTTTTCCCCACCTATCATGATATTGTCCATAATAGTCCAGTGGTGAGGACTTTTGTTTTCTTGAAATTGTTATGTAATCTATATTGAAGGCTGTAGTCTTCGATTTTCTGCAGAAAGTATTTCAAAGACTCCTTTGTTTTCTACTATCAAGGTTTTCTACTATCATTTGCATAGTGCAGGTTGTTGATGAACTTCCTCCAGTCCTGATGGTTGCACTTCTTTGTGTAATCTAGCTTCTCAAATGATAGTTGAGCATGCAAACTGAGTAGGTATGGAGAATGGATACAGCCCTGATACACACCTTCCCTGGTTTTAGAGCATTCAGGGTTCTGTATTCTGGAGAACTTTGGCTTAGTCTAAGTATAGGTTTTGCATGAACTCAATTAAGTGTTTTAAGATTCCTGTTCTTCTCAATATTATCATTGCACACATACATATAATCTTCAGTGATTCCAAATCTTTTGACAGATTCTTAGTGTATCCATAAATCCTAATATGGAGAACCATTAATAAAATTAAATCACAGTATTTATAGATATTGTCTTAGTAAAAATTCCATTAATTTCACTTTTAAGAACTTTAAAATTAAAGAACATTGACAGAATATTCTATAGTTTCATAAAATAATTTCTACAGTTAATCCCATATTGTTTATGTCTTATCCATATTAATGAACCAATGGAGACAATATGAAAATTATCAAGGATTTAATTTTAGTTGAACCCATAACACTTTACATTTAAGTAGAACAAATCAATCAATATATTGCTTTGGAAAAAATGTGCAACGGGAGATCGCTTTAAATTGATAAGAAACACAAACGTCACTTTGAAGAATAAAGCATACCTGGCCAAAACCATGAGATTTTCTGTTGCTTTTTTATATATGCACAAAAGGTGGACAATGACTAAGGAAGACCAACAAAGAATTAATGCTATTGAGTTTTATGAAAACTATTGAACATACCACAGACTATCAGAAAAATACATATAGATATCTTGAAAGAAGTCTAGCTAAAATATTTTTTAGGAGGGAGAATGGCAAGATTGACTTACATTCCTTGGACATATTATCAGAAGGAAGCCATTCTTGGACAAGGACATCATGATTGGTAAAGTAAAGAGTAGGGAGGAGGGAAGAAAAATTCTCAGTGAGTTGGATTGACACAGTGACTATAACAAATTTAGTACCAGTATAGATATGGTACAGGAACCAGCATTGCTTTGCCCGCTTGCACATAAGGGCATTATAAATTGGAATCAATTCAGAGTCAGGTAACAATAATGTATTAATGGAAAATAGAGAATATTGACTTTCTACGTGAACCCAGAAAAAAAGTCAATGGACCTAGAAAGCCAGGTGTCCTCAAAGCAAAATACTGTCAAGAACCACCTGTTTTATTCTATGTGCTTCCTTTCTTAGACATTCCATAGGAAATTATTTAGTTGTTTCCATTTGCATTGTTTTCTCTCTGCTATTCAAAAAACTATGCAGATAAATAGAGCTTTGTGAGACTGTCCAAATGTCATGCAACTAAAAATTGTTGGAGAGTCTTAGTATACCGAATATAAACCTAAAATTCTTTTTTTGCTATTCCACAACTGGTTTTGTTTTATATGGTAATTTTAGAGGGCAATCTATTGCCAAAACAGAGGGACAGATTATAATGATACCACACATTTAGTTGGTAAGTAAGTAATTTATAGAATTTAGGATGAATGTTGAGTAATAAACATTTTCATTGACAATGCTGCACTTTACTTGATTGCATGAAAACTCCCTTTAATATATATGTTTTAACACACTCATTATTAAACCACTTATTGTCATGGCTAAGTTCCAAAGAGCAGACTACTGTGTAAATATCAATGTTTTGTCAAAGTACAGGGTTATTCTTCTTTTTCCATCTTCCAATCATTTATTTGTCGCCCTACTAAATTTTGCCACTGCTACTAGGGTGAAATAACATCTCACTGTGGTTTTAATTTGCATCTCTTTTGTCAGTGATTTTGAGCATTTTTTTCATATGTCTGCTGGGCATAAAATGTCTTCCTCTGTGAAAAGTCTTTCCATGTTTTCCGCCTATTTTGTAATTGGTTATCAGTCTTTTTCTCCTGGAGGCCCAGGAGTACTCTGTAAACTTTTGTTATGAGACTCTTGTCTGCCATGGTATTTCCAAATGGTTTTTCCCAATTATGTTTTCTTTTTGAGGAAATCACATACTGCCATCCACAGTGGTTTTATGATTGTACAAGCCCATCAACAATGTATAAGAGCTCCTATCCCGCAAATCAAAACCACAATGAGATACCATCTCACTCCAGTAGCAGTGGCAAAGTTTAAGAGGACAGCAAGTAATAAATGTTGGGGAAGCTGCGGTGAGATAGGAACTCATTTACATTGTTGGTGGGATTGTACAACCACTCTGGAAGGCAGTTTGACGCTACCTCAAAAAGCTGAACAAAGAAATTCCATATGACCCAGCTATTCCATTGCTTGGAATATACCCCAAGAAAATGAGAACTGAGGCTCAAATGGAAACTTGTACACCAATGTTCATAGCAGCATTAATCACCATTGCAAGAACATGGAAACAGCCCAGATGTCCAAACAGAAATGAATGGATTGAGAAGTTGTGGTATAGTCAGTCATATAGTGGAATACTACACAGCACGCACAAGCAGTAATTTTGTAAATTACTATCCAACTTGGGATGGACTGGAGAACATTATGCTGAGTGAATTAACTCAGTCCCATGATGGTAAATACTTTATAAAACCATAATTGTAGAATGACTATGAGGCTCCAAGGTGGAGGGGAGGGTGGAAATAGAGGGATGAGGATGAGGTGGTAGGGTGTTAATCATGGGGTTGCGTATTTCGATGGGTGAGTGGGATGAAGGAAATGGAAAGGATGTTTGTGAAAAACGTGTTCAAACTTTGTAAATAAATTAGAGTAATACATGTTGTTGTTGTTCTTATGTGCCATCGAGTTGCCTGCAACTCATAGTGACCCTATGTACAATAGACTTAAACCCTGCCCTATCCTGTGCCAATCTCACTGTCCCTTACACACCTACCCCCATTACCCCAGTCACTGAATCAATCCATCTCATCGAGGGTCTTCCTCTCCTGTTCTGTCCCTCCACCCTCCCAAGCATGAAGTCCCTCTCCAAGGACTAGACCCTCCTTGCAACATGTCCAAAGTATGACAGACAAAACTTCAGAAAAAGCCTCCAAAGAGCAACCTGGGTATCTCCCTACACCCTCTCCAACATTTATTACTTGCTGTACTGCTAAATTTTGCCACTGCTAATACTGGGGTAAGATTATATCTCATTGTGGTTTTGATTTGCATCTCTCTTATTGTCAGTGATTTTGAACATTTTTTTTTCATGTGTCTGTTGGCCATCTGAATGTTTTCCTCTGTGCAAAGTCTTTCCATGTCTTTCGCCTGTTTTGTAATTGATTATCAGTCTTTTTATTCTGGAGGCCCTGTAGTATTCTGTAAACTTTTTTATAAGATGCTTGTGTGAGATGGCATTGACAAATATTTGTTCCCAGTCAGTAGGTTTCCTTTTCACCCTGCTGGGAAAAGTTTTGGATGAGCACAGAAATTTAATCTTTATAAAGTCCCATTCATCAATTTTATCCTCTCTAGATGGTGTGTTTCTTGATATATTTGTCAGTCTCTTTATACCATACACTAGGCCTTCTTGGTCTAGTTTGGTCCAAGCTTTGTCTCAGTTTATCTCTTATGAACTTTGTGGCTTGGGGCTCATCATAACAGACTAATCAAGTTCTGGATTATTCCTATCTGGAAAAGAAGCTTTGAAGGAGACTAAGCGGCATAAACTAAGAGATCACTTCATAAAAGAGCTTAACCACTTCACTTACCTCCTGTGCGTGGACAAAGCTTCCTCTGCAGAGCCACCTCCAGGGTTCCTCTCTCCCCCGTGCAAACCCTACACCCATGATTCCCAAGCCAGCTCTACCTTTGGTCCTGGCTAGTCACCAAAGCGCAGAGCTTCCTGTGAGGGTGCTAGAAGCTTGGTTGTTCACACTCTTTTTTTTTTCTCTTCTTTTCCCTTCTACTGCAATTTTGAGCTGTTTGGCCTCGTGCCCAAAGGAGCAAAGCACCAAAAAAGAGATGCCTGCCAGCTCTTTGATTCCTCTGTGCTTTTGTCTGAACGCCATGGCCCTACTGCCCAAACTCAGCAGCACACACGGCACCTCACAACCAGTAGAGAGCAAAGGGCTAAGGGCAGGGGAGTCCAGTTTCCCAGGGACCACTCAGATATCCTTCGCCAGGGAGAAGGTGTGCAGCCCATGTCACTATGCCTACAGTAATTAATGTACAAAGTAGCCTCGTAGTTAGTTGTTATTATTGTCATAAGTGGCAAGTGTTGACTAATAGGATGATGATGAATGAGAAGCAGGTATATATGCTTTAAAGATAATGCATGAGAGGGGAAGGTAATGCAAGAAATTCCAGAAAATATGATCCACTTTCTTTGATTTGTGATTCTAGTTATGTGAACATATGTCATAATCTATACAGAATAATAATAAAAATATTAAAATTGAATTTTGAGCTGCAAGACTAACATGAGTAGCCAGTCCTTTTCAATTTCTCCATTAATCCATGTGACTTATAACTTTAATTAAATGTAATTGTTTTCCTCAATGTTGCGTTATGGATAATTGAAATCTGCATTTAAATGTTAATTGGAAGAAACATCAGAGCAAATCTCTTATAATTCAATTGTATTCTGCCCTAATTTGATAAAATCCAGGATATTTATTTGTTTTGTTACAAAGGATGATTGAAGATAATGATTATGAGAAGGTGATGAATATAAATTTCTGCAGTAGTCTCCAAACAATTTTGCATAGTGATTCCAGAAGAGTCAAATATGCTGTTTTCATGTTAGCTTCAACAAATGGACCTTGAAATTCACAGACAGTTGCAGTCAAGCTGCAAAACTCTTTTTCATTCAAAGAGGAAATGATTACCTTCTGGTCTTTTCATTAGTTATCAGCAAGTTGCTACAATTAGATTAGGGATGGATGAAGACCTTATTTTCCATTTCATTCTGTGTTACATTATCTATGCAGTGCATATTGTGTATTTAATAGAAGTTTAGGGGAAAAAGGTTAAATAGATTTATAATTTCGATGGGCTTAGCAAGAAATATTGCCACAGTTGCCTGGTCAGACTCAAAGTAAATTTTAAGTATTAAAATGCAAACCGCATTTAGTTCCTAGAAGAGATGCCGCTGTGTCTTCCTCCAGGAGATGTTGGCCTAGTCTCTCACAGGTGTTTCAAGGATGCCTAAGAAGAATGTTGTTCCTAGAATAAGAATGGATCTAAGCATTTTGTGGTGAACCAAGAGAATAAAATGATTTAATAATGAAAGGTAGTGTTAAAGATAACTTAGTCCATGTATTTGCTAAAAGCACATCATCATCACTGATTTAAATTATTATCATTGTGACTATACATAGTATCTTGACTATATTAGTGATAACATTACCCTCTGCTATATCTACATCCCTTGCCATGAGACTTTGTGTTTTCAATCAGAAAAAAAAAGAGTAGGATGACCTACTGGATAAGGAGTTGAACCGTCTATTCAAAGGCAGGCAATTCAAATCCACTAGCTGCTCTGTGGTAGAAAAACGGGTGCTCAGTTCTCATAAGATGTATATCCTCTGATAACCTGCTGGGGGGTCAGACATAGCTGGTTCCAGCTTGATGGCACACAACAAAAACAGTAACACTAGAAAGAAGATAAATACGTTTCCCTGTCTCTTGAGTTTTAGGTCAGCCTTAAGACAAAATAGGCAGGATGCAGACTGAAGCTTAAATATTTTTAAATGCTTATATCTTTTTGCCTGTTTTCATCATGATTAAGGATGGTCTGCTGGAAGATAAGAAACACACAGGGTAGTGTGTCAATAGTGTGACTATTGAGTCAATCAAATACTAGACATGAGCCAGTTGAGACCAGAAACACTGTCCAGAAAAGTTCAACTTCAATCTTCTTTAAGAATAAATCTACTTATATCATTAATAAGTCACTTTAAGTCATTAAGTTTTGGTAGGGTTTGCTCTATTCTTGATAGCTGTAGAAGAAGGTGGAGAAAAATAACGGTGAGGAGCTGTGCTGACAACCCAAAGGCACATGGTTTGAATCCACCAGCTGATTTGTGGGAGAAAGATGGGCAATCTCCTTCTGTGAGATTTACTGCCTCTGAAAACCTACTGGAAGATCAACTATGTGTGGTTTTGACTAGACAGTGTACAACAACAGCAGCATATGATGAAAGCACCCATGTTTATTCCCTTGTGTTTGGAATGAGAATGACCTTTCTGGGCCTTATCTTCATTGTGGAAAGTCACTGTCATGATGACCTGTATTAGAGCTGAAGAGCCAAAGCATGTTCAGGTCCAGAGTGAAGGCAATGGGTCAACAGAGGATGTGAAACACGGAAGAACTACCCCTAACACTGTGGCTAAGTAATGACAGGAAAGAATTGACTCGGAAACTTGGATTCGTGCTTTTAGTCTCCAGAGCTATGAGAAAGTAATTTGTTCATTAAAACTACTCATTTGCAGAATTTCTTTTCCAACAGGTAACTAAGAATCACTGACCAAATGCACTCTCTTTTTCCCGTTACCTTGTTCTGCAGATTGAATGATCAACAGTGAATTCATGAATGTAGGGCTCAACACAAAATGCATTATGGTAGCCTGTGTTTTTAACATCTTTTGCTGAGAATGATACTTGTGAATTGACTCATAAACCCCATGACAAACCAGGCATTAGAACCATCCTTTTCCTTATTCTTACTACTAGGTGATTTGATTCTACACACAGTCATCCCCAAATACTTTCCATGCAGGATGATGTTTTTTCCAAAGTATATTTTCATTTATATTTCATAATTATAAAAGAGTGTAAGATTCATCTAAGAGATCAGGAGAAGGGGGGAAATGGAAAACATTAACATAAAGAAGGAAAAAAACAAAAATTCCTGTCCTCTAAAATAACAACTATATTTGCACAAAGTCCAAACTGTGGTAAAGAGTTACATTGCCAAATCAGAGGCAAGCTGTTTGAATCTCCCAACTGCACTGTGGCAGAAAGACGGGCAATCTCCTCATGTGTGATTTACTGCCTCTGAAAACTCACTGAGTCTGTTCCAATTTGAAGATTAGGTAGACAGACAGACAGGCAGACAGTCAACAAGCGGTATAAAATATATGTGGGATTTTCCAAAATCTCTTCAAGCCTAGAATTATACTGTACATGCTGCTTGGTAATATGTTAGTTTTACTCAATATATTGTGAACTTTTCCATTGTTAATAAATATAAATTTACGTCTTTGTCTTTAATGTCTGTAGTCAGTGAGTCAACAGTATTTATTAAACTAAATGTAAGATGTGTTGTATTTCATTCCACATACACTCCATGATAGATTTAACCAATCTCCTAAGTCAGGCATTTTATGTTGTTTATTATTCAGTGGTACAATCAAGCCCGCAGTGAGAATCCCTGTAAGCCTACAACTCAACCAATAGAACAACAAATGTTCAACTATACAAAAGAAGAGCTAGCATCTTTGAAAATTTTCAGACTGTATCTTTCTGCCCATCTTTCTGCCACAGTGCAGTTGGGAGATTCAAACAGCTTGCCTCTGATTTGGCAATGTAACTCTTTACCAGAGTTTGGACTTTGTGCAAATATTAAGAGTTGTTACTTTAGAGGACAGGAATTTTTGTTTCAGGGTAAATTGCATATATGTTTTCCATTTTTATATGAGTATCATTGGAGAGATACGGCATCAGAATTGGTGAAAGATCTATCAACAATCTGCGTTATGCAGATGACACAAATTATCAACAATCTGCGTTATGCAGATGACACAAATGTGCTTGCTGAAACTGAGGAGGACCTGAAGCGCTTGCTGCTGAGGGTCAAGGACTGCAGCCTTAAATATGGATTGAAGCTCAATGTCAAGAAGACAAAGATTCTCACCACTGGACCAATTGGCAGCATCAGGGTTGATGGTGAAGAGATTGAGATTGTTCACAGCTTTAGTCTGCTTGGCTCCACAATCAACACTTTTGGCACCAGCAGCCAGGAAATTAAAAGATGTATTGCAATGGGAAAGTCTGCTGTTAGGGACCTCTCTGAAGTACTGAAGAGCAACGGTGTCTCTCTGGAGACTAACGTGCATCTGGTACAGGTCATGGTCTTTGCAATCACTTGTTATGCATTAGAGATCTGGACAATGACCAAGGAGGATAGAAGGAGAATTGATGCTTTTGAGCTTTGGTGTTGGAGATGAGTGTTGAAGGTGCCATGGACTGCTAAGAGAACAGATTCATCCTGGAGAGGGTTAAACTGGGCTGCTCCTTGGAGGCAAGGATTCTGAGGCTTTGACCTACATACTTTGGTCATGTTTTAAGGAGAGACCGGTCTTTGGAGAAGGACATCATGCTTGGGAGGGTGGAGGGCAGGCAGAGGAGGGAAGGCCCTCTGGGAGGTGGATTCATTCAGTGACTGGTGCAATCGGGATGAGTGTGTCAGAGACAATGAGATTGGCACAGGACAGGGTGGAGTTTAGAGTTGTTGTATATAGGGTCGCTATGAGTCGCAAGCAACTTGACGTCACGTAACAACACAACAACAACATCATTGGATGTTCCATAAACAACCTGTGAGAAGATTAGTCAATCAGTGAAATACTCAGCCTTTGCTTTTTCATTCTTCCAGACATCTATTTCTGCCTCTAGTGTATTTATAGATGGAATTATATTTCCAGGAGAAGGCAAGCAAGTCGGAAAGAGGAAAAGTCAATAAAACCAGTCTCAGAGTGTTGTATCCTTGCCAGCATTAAGGCATATACACTTACTCATTTATCAAACATTTACTAAATGCCGTATATGTGCCAGGGCCTATTCTAGGGATAGAATGCAATGAAAACAGACTCATTGTTTCCAAATTTATTGCAGTGAGACCACAGGCATTTTCATCAGAACTTGCAAAAAAGTCTATTCCCCAGTGACTAGAGTTTAAAGAGAATTTCTGTTTCTTCATATTCAAACTCTAAGTATGAATCCTTTGACATTTAAACTCTATGCTAGCATTATAAAGTTCGATGGTGACAGTTGCTGTTGTGCGCTGTCAAGCCAGAACCTATTGATATTTTCAGACAAGCTGACCCTGCAGCTGGTTTTTAGAAGCAGTAAATAGCATGAGAGGCAATTGTTCTTCTGTCTCCCTCAAAACAGTTGGTGGATTTGATCCGCAAGCCTATGCATTGGCTGTGCAATTCTTTACAAGTAAACCACCAGAGCACCCTGCTACTGTGACTGTTACTGGGTGCGGTGAGTTTGGAACTGACTCATAGCTGTCCCTCTCATGGGTTTTCAGAGACAGTGAATGGATCGGGAGGAGACTAGGAGATACAAAACCAAGGGAAGGAAAAGCAAATCCATTACTATCTAGTCCAATTCTAACTCATAGAAACCCTCCATAAAGTTTCTGGGGCTCCAAACCTTGGTTAGAACAGACTGTCTGATCATATTTCTCCTGCAGAGCTGCTGGTAGATTAGAACTTCCAATTTTTAGTTAGTGGCTTGACAAGTTCTGCATTATGCCACCAGAACTCCTGGAGTAGGCCTAGGTGGACTTTAAAATTTGGTTATATAGGTATACAGTTGTTGTTGTTGTTGTTATGTGCCGTCGAGTCGCCTGCGACTCATAGCGACCCTATGTACAACAGCCCTAAACTCCGCTCTGTCCTGTGCCA
>NW_006399827.1:4812711-4819825 GCF_000299155.1 Elephantulus edwardii | reverse complement strand
GTTATCTAAATGTTGTACATAGGGTTTTCAGAGGCCTGCTATTTCAGAAGTGGATGGCCAATCCTTCTTCCTAGTCTGTCTTAATGTGAATTTTCAGATTAAGAGAAGTATTAGACAGACCAGCAAGTTAAAGGTATATCCCTTCTTGAAGAGTTAACTTTAGTGTCAGTGTTGTCCCTGCTTTTCTCACAGAAAGGCAGGTATAGAGTAGGTGTAGGTTAATTTAAAATATGGGATAAAGCTAACAAAATGTAAAAAAAAAATGGAAATACTACATGATGCTCAAACATTTAAGTTTACTTAAGCTTATTTCAATATATTTATGTCAAAGGATTTTCTATTATGAAATATAGATAAATTTTATATTGGTTTGCCTGCAAAATTCATATACATTGTGTTTCACACTATTCTCCATTTCTATTGTGTTTCATACAATCATTGTCATACATTGTGCTTTTGTTCAGTTTTGGTTTTTTAAATTTTATTATTTGTGTGTGTGTGTGTGTGTGTGTGTGTGTGTGTGTATGTACTGTCAAACTGGATCTGATGGTTACAGAAGGAGCTTGTCCCTCCTCCAGCAGAGCATATGGTGGATTCAAACCATGTACCTCTGGGATTGCAGTGCAGCTTCTTGCCACTAGGCCACCAGAGCTCACTCATAAATTGTGTTTTATAAATTGAATCCCCATTGAATTATGCCCACCCTGTCTTTTCAGATCTGTGCCAGATGTTTTCCATTTCCTTTACCTTCTACTCTCCACTACCAAACTGTATGACCCTATGATTGTCCCCTGTCCAGCCTGTTATCCTTCTGTTTTAACAATAATGATCTTATGCAGTATTTGGCCTTATCAGACCAAGTTAGTTCACTCAGCATAACACTCTCCTGTCTCTCTCAAGTTACGTAGTGATTTTTTAAATCATTGCTCCTGAGTATTGAGTAGTATTTATTCTATTACGTGAATGTACCACAATTTCTCAATTTGAGCTATTGGCATGTTGTTGTAATTGTGAATAATGCTGCTATGAACATTGGTGTTCAAATGTATTATGGACTATATTGATGATGTTAGATGTTGACTCACAGAGACTCTATATAAAATGGAGCACTTCTTAGTCACTTCCTCACAATCATTGCATGTTTTAGTCTGTTGTTGTAGCCACTGTAACAATCCAATTCCCTAAAGGTCTTTCACCTTTTTTGCTGACCCTCTTCTTAGCCAAGCATGGTATCTTTCCTGGGAAAATGGCTCTCCTGATAACATTCCCAAAGCATGAAAAACAAAATCACACTAATATCCTGTTAAAGGAAAATTTTGGCTGTACATCCTCCATAGGATATCTGTTCTTCTGGAAAGTCAGTTTACCTTCAATATTCTCATCCAAACCCATAACTCAGAGACATCAGTGCTTCTTGGGTCTTCCTTACTCATTGTCCAACTTTCACATGCACATGAGGTAATAGAAAATACCATGATTTAGGTCAGGCACACCTTAGTCTTCAAAGAGAGATATTTTCTCTCTAGCATTTAAAGAGGTCTTTTGCATCATATTTGCCCAGTACAATGTCTTTTGATTTCTCAACTGTTTCCACTGTCATCTCTTCAAGTCCAATTCATAATCGCTCTCTGTCAGGTTTCTGAGGCTGTAGATATTTTGAGGCAGAGCCTGATTATGCTTCATCCATGGAGCACCTGATAGATTTTAACTACTGTCATTTCAATTAGCAGCCTGATAGTTTATGCACTAAGCCACCAGAGCTGAATTAGTTAACTTTTTCTGTAATAATGACATGTAGCATACTAAAAAAAAACCAAACCAAAAAACAACCAGCCGCAAACAAACCCCCAAAACACCTCAACTCATAGCCGTCAAGTTAGAACCAACTCATCGTTGACCCTGCAGCAGGTTTTCAAAGGCTGTAAACTGTATGGTAGGAGATTGCCATCTTTTTCCAAAGGAGCATTTCATGGATTTGAATTACCTGCTTTCAGGTTGGTAATACAATCCTTCCCTATTCACTAGACCATGAGAGCTCCTTGTGCAACACACAATTCTGAACTTCAGTGTTGATACCATTAGCTACTTAACACTAGTTCATCACAGCTTTAAGGGTTAACTTTAAGTTGGCATCAACGTCTACATCTTTGTTGGGCTCACATCCGTATTCCACACTGTCTGTCAGTTAGCTTTGTTCTGTGTGTCTCTCACTGTGAGATTCAGGCTACAGGGAAAGCTTCGATACAGAGCATGCTCCTTTCATAAGCAAGGTTAGAGGTTCACAAGGACTTGCAGAAGGGGGTCAAGTTTCTTAAAGCCTTAGTTAAGAACTAGCATATTTCCACTTCCACCCATTCTCTACAGATAAAAAAAGACAAACCACACAAGAGCAATATCGGTGTGGTGGGGATGCCTTCTTTTCTATAGAGGGGAGCGGGAGTGAGTGGATAGGTGCTCAATATAGCATAATCATCTATTCTTATATTTGTTATCAACTGTATGCTTTAAAAAGCAACTTCAAATATGAGCCATTAGTCAGATACGCTACAAATTAGTGCAAACATAAAAAAAAACCACTGATACCCCCCAAAAAAACTAAATTAAAAAAAACCACTAATACCCAAAGCACAGCTTTAAATAAGCTAAATAGATTATTGATATATGTTTTATAAATGCAAGATGCTTTGATTAACTTCTAGAAGGATCAATACTTTTTCCTTCATCTATATGCTTATTGAATTTTCTTACATGCTGTCATTGGATATCATCGACCTGAATCCAATTCATTGTAGTGACCCCATGTGACAGAGTAAAACTCCCCTGCAGTAGGTGTTTTCTTTGCTGTAAGCACTGGTCTGTGCATTGCTGTACAGAGGTAACTCGTGGTTGCTGTGATGCTGAACACTGGGACACTGATGTGCCAAACGTGGTAATGGTTACCCACGGTGGACAGTGTTTGCTGGAGCTTCCCGAGTAAAACAAGCCTGGAAGTAGGAGCCGCATCCACTTCTGAAATGGCTTGCCTCTGGAAACTATGGACGAACAGTGCTCAGGCCTTTTGTTCATAGGGTTGCTATGAGTTGTCTACGACTCGACGGCACCTAACAACAACAAGCTTTTAGAAGTCCATCATCAGGCCTTTCTCCCTTGGAGTACTTGGTGGGTTCAAGCAGCCAACCCTTTGGTTAACATCTGCGTAATTAATGTGCCACTGGGACTTCTTTTTCTTATGACAACCACTGCTATAAGTTATCACCTATAACTTTCATTTTCTATTTAATTAAAAGTAGAAGAAAGATGAGGAATCTCCTGTTTGAAGTAGAGCCTCTGAAAACCCACTGCAGGTTCAGCTATGAGTTGTTTCTGACTCAATGTTATATGAAAATGACAATATTGTGGAGCTCTGGTGGCCTCGTGGCAAGAGGCTGAACTGCAATACCAGAGGCCTGTGGTTCAAATCCACTAGATGCTCTGCTGGAGAAGGAGAGGCAATCTTCTCCTGTACCAGTCAGATCTGATTTGACATTAGATAGTACAAAAAATAATAAAATAAAAAATAAAAATATTTTTTTAAAAGCCCCAAAACCCGATATTGCATTCAAGTAGGGAGAAAACCTAGAGAATTCTGAAAACACAATAACTTTCAGCCTCTCTCCTGTCACAATTAATATTTTTAAGCAACCCTTTTGACCACAGACATTTATCTTCTTATTGTATGTATTAAAAATAATACTTTTAATGTAGAAATTTAGAAAGGCATTACTTATCAAGCTAAACTAAAGAACTTAATGAGTGCTTAAGGCAAGATATTGATTGGAAAAATAACATTTATCATCCAATTATCATCAATGTACTATCTTCAAAATTTAATGATTTACACCTAAATATGCATCCCAGTTGAGTTGTATTAACATGTGGTAAGTGATCTGCACAGGAATTTTAGAGTTAATATATTGTTTATACACACAAATCCCTACTCATTTCAATGAACATTAATACTGCTTATGTATTTGAAAAAGAATGAGCACTACTCAGCAGAACAGTTCCTTGAAGATGCCTTCTCTGCCTCCCTCTGTTGTTTGTCGCTTCCTCTACCCCAATATGTTACGCTTCCTTTTTCTTGGAGCTCTGATCAAGTAGTCTACAGCACGTTGCGCGACTAACCCTTCTCGACATTCAAATCTATCAGTTGCTCCATGGAAGTAAGCAGCCTCCTCCTGTCAAGGTTTACCACCTCAGAAACCGGATAGAGTTTTGCTACGACTCGGATGACAATGAGTTTCGTCTCATCGCTCCCCCCACTTTTCTATGAGATCAATTTGTTGGAATCAAAGTTTTTGTCATCTTGCTGATGCTCAATGAAAAGTGAAAGCTAAGAGTCGTTCTAGAGATCCATTGATACAATGAACCCATGACTACGACTATTCTGAAAGGCACTATAAATCTCCCCTAAGAGGGAAGTAAGTGGTACACGTAGACCTCTCTGTCAAGTTAGGCAGTTTCATCTGAGGTGCATCTGGCTTTTCTTAAATGTAATAAGCAAAACTAAGTGACCAATGCAATGTAAATTTTTCTAGGGTCAGAACCGGGGACAGTGAGCTATAGCACCATATTATCTGTGATGATCAGATTTGATAGGATCAGGTCAGTCCAAACACATTTCTCTTTCACTTCTCATAGGTTATTTTGCTCAGCGCATTACTGAGAGCAGAGACACTAACAGCCTTTACATTTAAAATAAGCCCAACTCCATTCAGGTTCAGAGAGAAAATTAAAGGTCTAATTTCAAGAGGGGTTACAAATCTTTACGTAGAGTAGAAACGGTGCTTAATAACAGACCTAATTGAGAAATACAATTTTTGTTGCTGGAGACCTTTGATGTCAGACTGACTTCTCCCTCCCCCTTTTCTTTGTATTTATAACAGGCAATTGAACCTGGTGAAGGAAAGGAAATTAAGGGAGAAAAAATTGGTTCCAAGTAATGCTTAGGAAGCAATTTCTACCCATGAAGTAATTAATGAGTGAAATAGGTTTCTACATTAGCTCTTGAGGCAGAGTTATTTTAATGAGAATCCCTCTTAGGAAAAAAAATGTATTAAAAGTAATCTATTTCCATTGGTCAAACAGCAGCTGATTTTGAAGTTATGGAAATATGGCCCTTTATAGGCAAAGGATCAATGAAGTATTAAACAAGGTCATTGTTTTCATTTCAAGTAATACCACAATTCAAGGAGAAAATACAGTGTATCATGAGGTTTCAGTATTGCTTGGTAGGACTCCATCCTATAAGTTTGGTAACAGTGAGCAGGGCACGTTAGAAATTATGAGGAACACACAGGACACAGCAGGGTTCAGCTCTGTTGTTCATAGGGTTGCAATGAGTTGTAATCACCTCGTTGACACCTAACAACAGCAACAACATGTATGATTTTTTTTAAAGTTTACTTAAAATGAATGTAATTGTACACAGGAAAGTGACTTCCTGAGACTCCTACAGCATGTGGGTTATTATTAAAAAAATTTTTATTTTAACTGAGATTTGAAGAACTTCAGATTTCTATTCATTCAATGTTTATTCATTCAATTCTATTCATTCATTTTTCCCCCATACCTCTCCCCTCTACCCCCGCCCAGTTCACTTTTCTCTTTGAAACAAAATTGTTTCATTATTGTGCAATTTCCTCGCCCCCACCCCCCCAGTTCCCTTTGCTATGTAGCTCCTATTCTAAACTGTTGTCATGCAAATAATTATTGTCATTGATTGCCATTGAGTCCAGCACAACTCGTAGGGACCCTATGAACAAAAGGTCTGAAGGCTTCCCATAACTGTAATCATTAATTAAAGTTCATAGAGTTTCTAATACCTAATCATATATTCTTTTTAAACAACTCTTTCCCTCATCTGTTTCAATGCAGTGTACATTATTTATCCCCTTTTCTTAGTTCCCCCCTAAGCCCCGTGTCAGTATTGTTTTATAACAGTGGCGTTATGCAATATTTGTCCTTTTGTGACTGAGATATTTCACTCAGCATAATGTCCTCTAGGGTTACCCATTTTGTGTACTATTTCATGAGTTCCTTGCTTTTCAATGCTGCATATAATTCCATTGTGTGAATATAAAACAGCTTCTCTATCCATTCTTTTTTTGTTGGGCATTTGGGTTGTTTCCTTCTCTTTGCTACTGTGAACAACACAGCAATGAACGTGGTGTGAATGTATCTGTTTGGGTGGCAGTTCTGATTTATTTAGGGTATATTCCCAGTAGTGGAAATACTGGATCAAATGGTATTTCTATTTCCAACTTTTTGAGAAAGCACCACACCGCCTTCCACAGTGGTTGCACCATTTTACACTCCCACCAACAGTGAATAAGGGTTCCAGTTTCTCCACAACCTCACTAACATTTGTTGTTTGCTGTTCTGTTAAATTTTGCTATTGTTACTGGGGTGAGATGGTATCTCATAGTTGTTCTGATTTGCATCTCTATTAGAGCTAGGGATTTTGAACATTTCTTCATGTGCTTGTTGACCATCTGAATGTCTTCTTTGGTGAAGTGTCTGTTCATATCCTGTGCCCATTTTTAATTGGGTTGTTTACCTTTATCTTGTTGTGGTGCTTGAGTATTCTATAAATTCTAGACAGTAGTCCCTTATCAGATATGTCATTGCCAAATATTTTTCCCCAGTCTGTGGCTTCCCTTTTTACCCTTTTGGAGAAGTTTTTTGATGTGCTTAGGGATCTAATTCTTAGAAGGTCCCAGTCATCTATTTTATTCTCTTTTGGTTGTAGGTTTGTATGATAAATTTTTAAAGAATAAACTAAGTAGAATGCATCTTTATTTTCTAGTGTGGTTGTAACATAAATATCATAAGTAAATTATTTTTTTTTGTTCTTGTTATTCCTTAGTGATTCATAGTATTCTGAGTTTTTAAAAAATTATGTATACTGCATTGAAACAGATGAGGGAGAGAACAGTTTAAAAGAGATATATGATTGGGTATTATGGTTATGACAGGATTCCAGAATGAAGGTTGCATAGTGGAGTGTACCTGGGGGGAGATGGGGATTGTATACCAATGAAGGGATTTTTCTTTTACTTTTCAAAGAGAAGAG
>NW_006399827.1:4797299-4812608 GCF_000299155.1 Elephantulus edwardii | reverse complement strand
TATACTAGTTTATTTACAAATTCAAATAAATTGTTTTTTACATCCCATTTCCCTTACCCCACTACCCATCAAATTGTGCAACTCCATGATTAATTCCTCCTCCAGCACACACATCCTCACACCTCTGCTTCCACCCTCTCCCTCTTTTGACCATCATGTTCATTCTACAATAGTGGTTTTATACAGTATTTGTCCTTTTGGAACTGATTTAGTTCACACAGCATAATACTCTTAAGTCCCTCTCAAGTTAGATAATACTTTACAAAATCATTGTTCCTACGTGCTGCATAATAAATATTCCATTGTGTGAATATACCATAATTTCTCAATCCATTCGATTGTGGTTGGGCATTTGGGCTGTTTCCATGGTCTTGCAATAGTGAATAACACTGCTATGAACAATGGTGTACAAGTCTCTATTTGTGCCTCAGTTCTCATTTTTTCAGAGTATATTCTCACACCATACACAAAAATCAACTCAAAATGGATTAGAAACCTGGGAGTAAAGCCCCAAACCATAAAGTTATAAAAGACAAACTATATAATAAATCAAGCTTTGAAGGCCTAATCTATGGTATAAAGGGACTGCCAAATACAGCCAGAAATGTACAACTTAAAGAGGATAAAACTAATGAATGGAACCTTCTAAACATTAAATCCCTGTACACATCAAAAATCTTTTCCAACAGGATGAAAAAAAAAACACACCTGCTGACTGGGAAGAAATATCTGGCAATACTAGCTCAGACGAGAGTCTCATAATGAAAGTTTACAGAATACTTCTGGGCCTCCACAGGAAAAAGACTGATAACACAATTACAAAATGAAGAAAAGATATGAAAAAAATTTTCAAAGGAAGACATTTGAATGACCAACAGATACATGAAGTAAATAACTTTAAAGGGGAAATATTAATTTTCTCACAGTTCTAAAGGTTGAAAATCCAAGTGAGAATCTTGACCATGTCCATTTTTCCTTATAGGCAGTCATGGGTATTTCTTTTTCCCTTTGCTTATAGAGGGTTCCCATTAGTCAAATTTCTTCCTCCGTGTAGGCATTTCTCTGTTTTCTTCTTATGTGCCAGCAAGCTGACTACAACTCATAGTGACCCTATGAGCAACAGCTCTGAACCGTATATGATCTAAGTCAACCTCACTGCCTCTGAAACACCAGACCCCACTGCCACTATCATGGTGTCAATCCATGTCATCCAAGGTTTTATTTTCCTAAGCAGAGCCCCTACCCTTCCAAGCATAATGTCTTTCTCCAAGGACTGGTCCCTCAGGCCAACATTCCCAAATTATGTGAAACAGAGTTTCAAAATGCTTGACTCAGTCTATGGCCATACCACCTTGAACGTGCCCGATCTCGTCTGATCTTGGAAGCTAAGCAGGGTCGGGCCTGGTTAGTGCTTGGATGGGAGACGGCCTGGGAATACCGGGTGCTGTAGGCTTTAAAAAAAATGCTTGACTCCAAGGAGCAGCCTGGTTCCGCCCTCTCCAGGACTTGTTTGTTCTCTTAGCAGCCGGTGGTAATACTCAATACTCTTCTCAAGCCTCACAACTCAAAGACATCTATTCTTCTTCTGTCATAGTCGTAGTCTAGCCCTCAGATGCATAGCAACTTAGAAGACTATGGCCTGTTTTTTGTTTTTTTTTTATTTTGTTAACGCAGAAGTGATTAAAATTTAGACCCTACCCTACATAGCTATCACATAATTAGCAACAAAAGTCCATGCAGGAAAACAATCCAAAATTTAGGCATTAGGATTTCACACATAATTTAAGGGATACAATTTAATCCCTAACAGAAACTACATATGTAAAGAGAGAGACCAGAAATAAGAGTTGAAAGACCTGTTTGGGAAACACTATACTGGAAGATGGATGAAACCAGACATGCTCATGCTCTGTGCCACATACTTCACAGGAAAGGCCACTGTTCTATATCTACAATTTAAAACACACCACAAAATGGTAAACAATATATTTTTAAGGGAATCACAGAGGATAGCATCATCAGGACATATTCTTTTTTTTCAAATTTATTATTAATGTCAATAAAAATTTACAGAGACTTTGGATTTCCAGTCATTCATTGTTGCACTTTTCTCCCCCTGCCAACCCTCCCCTCTAGTACACTACCCTCTAGGAAAAGTAAAATTCTTTCATTGTTATACAATTACCCAGGTCCACTCCACTATGCAGCCTTCACTCTAGACTCCTGCCATGACAAAAATACCTAATAACATATCCCTCTTAAACAGTTTTCTCCCTCATCTGTTTCAATGCAGTATACATTATTGAACCCATCTTTTCTCAGTTTCCCCCCAACCCTGATGTCAGTCCTGGTTTACAACAGTGGCACCATGCAGTATTTGTCCTTTTGTGACTGAGATACTTCACTCAACATAATGTCCTTCAGGGCCACCCATTTTTAATACTATTGCATGAGTTCCTTGTTTTTCAATGCAGCATAATATTCCATTGTGTGAATATACCACAGCTCTACCCATATGGTTTTTGATGGGCACTTAGGTTGTTTCCAACTCCTTACAATTTTGAACAAAGCCACGATAAACATAGGTGTGCATATATCTGCTTGGATGTCAATTATGGTCTCTTTGGAGTATATTCCCAGGAGTGGAGTTGCTGGGTCAAATGGTATCTCTATTTGCAACTTTTTGAGAAAGAGCCATACCGCCTTCCATAGTGGTTGCACCATTTTACACTCCCACCAACAATGATCAGGACATATTCTTTCTCCTCTAGTTTACGTGAACTTCCTACTACAGACAAAGCTTCAGGGAAGCCAGCCTTCAGTCTAAAGAATTGCTTGACTCCGGCTTTTGCCTCGTAACAGCCTCCAAAACAGAGAGGCTTTTCATTTTAATATCCTCTGGAAATTTAATGATACGTGACTTTGTTATCTGTGGACTGAAACAAAAATTGAATCAATGTCCGTGTTGTCTAGCAGTAAGGACATTTCAAGCAATAACCCTTTACCCAAAAAAATTACTTTTCTTTCTCTCTGTCTTCTTCAGTTTGTGTTAATTACATCTGTCTTGATTGTCGGGCTATCATCAACTTGTTCTCTTTAAAAGAGGTTTCTTCATGCCCAGTATATTTTGAGTTTTTCTGCAGATTATCTGTCAACTGCTATATCTTCATAGTGTGAGTTAGTATTCTCTGGAAAACATTATGTTGCAAGTAAGTTCTTTTATTGTTTGCATTGTTTCATCCAACTTCTAGTCTAGTGTTTCCCAAACTGGTCTTTCAACTCTTAAAGTGTCAAAAAATGTTTTATAAATTAAGAAAGTCCTATGTTCACTTTAACAGTTACCTTTTACATAGTAAGTACAGAGAGCCTTGATTGTCCAGAGAAGAAATTTGCAATTAAATACTTGTCATCTATTTATGTATTTGAACTTTCCTTTGAGTTTATAAACAGCCTTGGCAGGTGACTTCAGTTTGCCCTTGATGAACACTAAGGTAGTATCAACAATTGATCTATATCCATCTTTTCTTTCATACTGAGTTTTCAGCTGTTACAACCATCAAGTGTTTGGCAAGAATGCAAATATAATTAGCTATTAAAAATCATTTGTATAGTGGCTTTGTTCACAATAGCAAAGAGTTGGAAACCATCCAAGTGCCCATCCACAAATGAATGGGTAGAGAAGCTTTGGTATAGTCACACAATGGAATACTATGTTGCATTGTAAAACAAGGAATTCATGAAATACCATGCAAAATGGGTGACCCCAGAGGACATTATGCTGAGTGAAATATCTCGGTCACAAAAGGACAAGTACTCCATAGTGCTACTGTTGTAAAGCGGGTCTGACATCAGGGTGGGGGGAATCTAAGGGTGGATAAACAGATGAAGGAGAGAACTGTTTAGGAGGAATATATGATTAGGTATTATTGTCATGACAAGAGTCCGTAATGAAAATTGCATAGTGGAATGGGAGGGGTGTATAACATTGAAAGAATTTATTTTTTTTTTTTTTACATTTCAAAGAGAAAAGCAAACTGAGGGGGAGAGGTGGACAGGCAGGAAAGTGTGCAACAATGGAAATCCAAAGTCTGTAAATTTTTATTAAAATAATTTTTTAAAAAATCATTTAGACTTTAAGACTAGGTCTTTGCTAGATACTGATTTGACATAATGCAAATGACTTTTATAAACAATGTGGTACCAAGTGACGTGCACTCTAACGGACAAAGGGCATCATATCCAAGTAGTAAGGAAAACAGTGGCCAGATGGACCACCGGGGTTTGGGCTCAAAGAGCCTTTATGGGGGTGAGGCCTGTCTATGGGTAGAAAACATTCATGCAAAGGAATGGAAATAGAGGAGCATACCATTTGCACAATAATTTATTTTCCAACAAAGTGGTTTTATTATGTGTAACAATCAAGAACCATCTGATGAAGTGAAGAAACTTTTGTTACTATGTCTTCTATATGTGGGAAATGGCTGTTCAGAGAAGCTGAATGGTTTACTTTGGGCTGCATAGCTATTCATGGGTGAGGTTGGACCCTGAAGCATGAAAGTGTTCTTTTCTTGAACATTTTTACTAAACTATGCTTTCTAATACGTTCTCTAATACTTCTGAAATGGTTTAAGGAACACTCTGTGTTTCCCTAGTTTATCTCTGTCCTGGTTACCACTCAACCATATAATGGACACTATTAGGTAAGCAATTACACAAACCCAGATGCTTTGTGAATTAAAAACCTGTTGAAAAGTTAATGACCTGTGAAATCCAAAGACCAATACATATCCAGTGTCTGTTCTGTTCCAGCAAATTTGGAAGGACTACCACTTTCTACTAGTCTGGCCAATACAGATGCAATGAATTCTGTTACCAGAATAAATTCTAATCACCTCTCATTTCACCTTTTCCAATCTGCTTGGTGATTTCACCACTCTTGATCTTTGTATCCAATCTATATTTAATTGCCCAAATGTCTCTGATTTAAGAGACTCATTGTAGACTGTCCTACTTTGAAGTTAATGACCTCTCCCAGATTCTTGTATTGACCTTCTGAACTCTTCTTACACAGAGACCACTGCTTTGGCCTGTAAAATGGATGGCTAAGTGCATATCCTTCTAGGAGTGAATGATCAGTGATGTCATTCATAGATCAAATAAAAGTATGTATAAGTTTGTAAAGTATGCATAAGCTATTGAATTCTCTTAAGGAAAACACAAATATCTGCTTGACTGGTTGGTTTGGAATCTTGCTTAAAGGATCTCTTCTTTCATTCTTATCATTCTAGGTGTCACCATTTTAGTGGATTTCTTATAGATCAGCCTCAATTCTGATACTATATCCACATAAAGACTATACTAATATTTCATCAATTATAGCTTTAAAAAAGGCTAACAGAACAAACAAAAGTTTCCATTCCATGCGTGTTAGTATTATAAGTTTTCTGTAAAGCGTTTAGAGAGACATAGATGATGATTCAAATAACAAAATCTAAAGCATTTGCAGATCATTTGGGAGGCTGGACTTTATGAGGAGGAATGTGGCATCAGGATTAGAGGAAGACTCTTTAACAACCTGCATTATGCAGACAATACAACCTTGCTTGAAACTGAGGAGGACACAACGCATTTGCTGTAGAATGTCAAGGAATATAGTTTTCAATATGGACTGAAGCTTAACTTCAAGAAAGCAAAGATTCTCACCACTGGGCCAATTGACAGGGTAGATGGCGAAGACATGAAGATAGTTAACAACTTCAGCGTGCTTGGTTCCACAATCAACACTCTTGGCCCTAGCAGTCAGGAAATTAAAAAAAAACGAATTACACTGGGGAAAGTCAGTGTTCTCTTCTAGAGGTTCTCTTAAGTATTGAAGAGCAACAATGTCACTCTGGAGACTAAGGTGTGCCTGATCCAGGTTATGGTTTTTGCAATTACTTGCTATGCATCAGAGAGCTGGGCAATAACCAAGGATGAGAGAAGAATTGATGTCTTTGAGTTGCAGTGCTGGAGAAGAGTATTGAACATACCATGGACTGTTAGGAGAACTAACATGTCTGTCCTGCAGAGGTAGAAACCAAGCTGTTCCCTGGAGCCAAGGAAATTGAAGCTCCAACTCAGATAATTTGGGCATATAGCCAGCAGGGACTAGTCTCTGGAGAAGGACATCATGCTTGAAAGGGTGGTGGGACAGTGCAGGATAAGAAGACACAAGATGAAATGGATTCACTCAGTGACTGGAGAATTAGGATTAGGTCTATTGAAGATGATGTGATTGGTTCAGGACAGGGCAGGGTTCAGAGCTACTGTACATAGGGTCACTATGGGCCGCAGACAACTCAATGGCGCATAACAACAACAATAACAAAGCACATTTTAATATCATCTAAATATTCCTCCCCTAAAGATTCCATCTGGTTGCAAGTATCTCTTTAATTTAAATACAGTGCATACCAATGTTTTTGTTGTTTTTGTGTACCCTTGAGTTAGAACCAACTCATACCTGACCCTCCAGAAGGTTTTCAGAGGTAGTAAATGACATGGGAGGAGATTGTTCTTCTTTCTCCCAAAGAGAAGCTGATGGATCTGAATCATGTACCTTTGCATTAGCAACCAATTCCTTACCACTAAGCCAGCAAGTCTCCATAATATGTCTACCAATATACTTACATACATACATACATACCAATGGTTGACTTTCAATAGCAGACCTTAAACGATGGCAATTGACTCTTGGATCTGAAGCAATGATTCTGGTTTCTTAGTGCTTTGCAATAGCTATCCATGGTAACTCTGGTTTAAAAAAGTGACTTCTTGTTCGATGCCACTGTGTTAATCCTGGCTCAGTGACTCTAATACAACAGAATTCAATCATGTCTAATTCTGCACCAACATCATAATTTCCACTGTGCCCAGTGTTGCCGTCATTGTGTCCATATAACGTATTAATGATGCTTTGCTGGAGAAGGAGGGGCAATATTCTCCTCTACCAGTCAGATCCAATTTGACAGGACACACACACACACACACACACACACACACACACAGTGTGATAGCTTTAGATATGGTACTGTGCTGTGCTATGCTAAGGGTTGCATTCCTAACTGAAAAATCAGGGATTCAAAACCACTAGATGCTTCATGGGAGCAGATGGGAAGTGTATGGACAATCTCCTCTGATAAAGGCTTAAAGGCTCAGAGACTCCATGAAGAATCTTCACGAGTAGGAATTATCTTAGTGAGTGGAAGGCTTATCCTTGTGAAAATTGCACTCAGACGTAGAAATAGTATAAAACTATTTTTTAGTGAATTTCATAAAGAATTTGGGGTGTGTCAACACCAGGTGGTAGAGACAATTTTAAGTAGTAACTGCTGCCAGTGGGGGTTGTTGTCACTGATTCTGACTCATAGAAAACTCATGTGTTAAAAGTCGCAAAAAAATGTTATCTGAGCCTTCGCAATGGAGTTTGCTACGTTCATACAAAATATAAACTAAATGAGTAGTCACGAGGACCTCATAATTTGAGAATAGCCTATTTCTCAGTATAAAAGAATTTATAGTCCTCAATCCATTGTATCTATCACAAACATACATCTTAAAAACAAAACAAAACCCTCAGCATTGACAATCACAACTATCAAGAAATTTCACCCTCTTGATGTTTTTATTCTGAAACAGATGTTTTTATCAACAGGTAAAGTTAAAAATCCTATAAGACCTTTTCTAGATCTTGAACTCAAATATGTGTAAAAATCACCTGTGAATCTTGTTAAAACACAGGTTCTAATTCGTAGGTCTAAGACAGACCTTTAAAACGCTGCATTTCTAATGATCTGTCCAGGGCTGCTGCTGTTGGTCGCGGGACAGCATGCTGTGTAGCAAAGTTCTGTGCGAGTCAGAGTGGGTGAGCAACCTTCAGAGGAGTGCAGTAAATGCTAAATTCATAATCCAGCGTGTTCCTTGGAAGCAAAAATGGTGAGGCGACTTTGAGTATACTTTGGATATATTGTCAGGAGGGGTCAGTTTTTGGAAAAGGTCTTCATGCTTGGTAAATTGGAGAGTTAGCAAAGGAAAGGAAGACACCCCGAGGAGATGGAGTTTGGCTACAATAATTGGCTTCATCTGAGAGGAGATTGTGAAGAGAGTGCAGATTTAATAAGGTTTCTATTTGTCACATATAAGATCATTATAGGTAGGGGTCGCTAGGGGTAGGGACTGATTCGGGGCAGGACTTCACCACCACCAACCACCACCACAATCAGAAAGCAATTGAGACTGACTCAATGGCTTGGTCAACAATTTAATATCATCCCATAGAGATGGGAACTGACAACACAACCTAAAAGGATCCTTGTAGAAGATGGTACCAGAAGGAAAAATTAATAGCTAATCTAGAAAAATCTACACATACCAGTTACCACTCAGTTTGGGGACTATGTGTGTGTAAAAAGCTCAGAAACTATAAAACTAAACAAGTTCACCCAGACTAAGTACTAGTTGTTTTGGGGGATTTGCCTTAAAAAGTTCCATCATTGCCCAAGGAAAAGAAGCAATAAGAGATGTCATAATTTCAGAGCTCATCACGTGTTGTCTGCGCGGCATAATCTCCGTGACATGAAGTCTCACAGCAGAAGACATCCAAATCAAACCAAACTCAGAGCACAGCTGTTAAGTGAATTTCAACACAGAGAACAGAATACAACTTCCTCATAGGATTCTGGGGGCTGTAAATTCTTACAGAAGCATACTGCCTCTTCTTTATTCCTCAGAGTGGCGAGTGGCTTTGAACTGCTGGCCATATGGTTAGAAGCCCAGTGCTTAAATCCCTGCACCACCTGGCCTCCTCAGGATGACCTCCCCCCACCAGGTAGGTCTAATCTGTCTTCCCACTTGGGAACATAGAGTGTCAGGGTTAGATGCTGCTCTGGGTGAGACTTCCAGCAAATGGCCACAAAAGAATAGCAAAGGGAAACGTAGGTGAAAATCCATGAACTGTAACTTCCTGACTTGTTTTGTGTTTAATCTCTGGTGCTCTAACGCTTTGGATGCTTTGGGTGGAAAATGGGAATAATCTTCTAACTCTCACTATAAAGAGTGACAGGAAGGCGTTGTGGTGGAACCACGCTGGGCTACTTACCAACAAGCTGCAAGTCTCGGGCAGTGTGAATGCACCAGCAGCTCTGTGGGAGAAGGATGGCAAGTGTCCTATAAAGAATTACAGCCTCAGAAATCCAAGGAGGCTTCCATGAGTTGGAATCTATTTGATGGCATTGAGTTGCATTTTGTTTTGGTTTTTTTTTAAAAAAAAAAAAAACAAAAAAACAATGACAGAATAGTTTTTCATCAAACCCTAAACTCAGTCAAGCAAACAGTTAATCATCTACAGAAAGCTTCCTCAAATGGACATGAGGGAGACAGAGATCCTGGAAGCTAAGAGGGAGCCCAGATGTGAGGTTGTGTGCCTCGAGTTGGAACTGCCCCTCCAGTGGGTTTTCAGAGGCTGCACACCCCAAAGGAGGAAAGCACCCCTCTTTTTCCTGCTGAGCAGCTAGTGGATTTGAACCACATGCCATACGGTTGGCAGTGCATCTTCTTACCAGTCTGCCACTTGAGTTCCCTAAATATGATAGGCAGAATCAATGACTCTACTTACCAGTTTGTCTCAGGGAAAGACTTAATGTTATTGCCATCGATGGACTTTTTACTGGTAATACACTTAGCTGCTTCAATGTGCTGTATCGCTTTAGCATGTTATACGTCTGTGTCTCCCAGAGTTTCATTGCTCCTTCCCAAACCACGGTAGCCCTTGTGGTACAGTGGGCTACCTGCTGCTCTGCTAACCCAAAGGTTGGGTGATTGACTCCCCCAGCTGTTCTAAGAGAGAAAGACGGGCAGTCTCCAGACTTATAACTTCAGAAACTCAGAGGAGGATCAGAAATAATCAGAATGGACAATGTATTTTTGGTTTCCCATCCCACACTGCATACCACTTGTCAGGCTTGTCATGTCTACTTTCCATCAACACTTACTTCTTTTTCTTCAACAACAGCAGAACCCCAAATCACCTTAACTTGATTCTATCCCTCCATCACCACTGTCTCCACTTGGGTCCAAACCACTACCGTCTCTCCACGAGTTAGCTGCATGAGCTTCCTATCCATTTTATTGCTCTAATACTTGCCTCTACACATTCACTCCTTCACCTATCAACCACAGGGATTTATTTTTTCCCGTATGAATTGAGCCATGTCACTCTCCTGCTTATAACCTTCCGTAACTTCCACCTCACTTCTCACATTGTACTTTGAAGTGTCTGGGCCCTGGTTGCCAATAAGAATGTCCTGTGGAACATTTACAAAATAGCCAACCACCAGTTATGTCCAAATGTGGGTGGGAGGAACAAACGCGTTTGTCTTTTGTGAGAGTTCCCTGGTGACTCCTGGTCCAGGCCCCTGTGGGAACCCCTGTTCTATGAATCCACCTCTTGGGCTCACACACACTTCTCCTCATTCTAGCCACACGGGGAATTGTCTAGATGCACACACACTTTATGCATCTGCCCAGAACGATTTTCCTGAGCACTGTGGGGCTGCCTCTGTGCCTTCACTCTGTTGCAGCCCGAAGGTCACCTGTCGATGAGCCTTCTCCAAACAGTCCCCAGCAGCCTCTCTGTCACAGCGTCCTGCTGCCCGTTCCTCTGATTGAAATGGCCTCAGCTTACTCTGGCTACGCTCTGCACTGCCCTCTCTAAAGTGAAGCTTCACAGACGCAGAGACCTTTTGTCTTGTTTACTGTGCTTGGCTCAGAGTGAAGAATTCGGTCAACATTTGTAACATGTTTTCATTGGATGCTTCAATCAATTCCCTCTTCTTTATCCTCAAAGCACTTCGGAGACACTTCCATCCAAATATATGCCCACATTCTACCCAGTTGCTTCTGGAACCTATTTCCTTTTCTAGACTTTGAGATTCTTAAAGTTGGGAGCTATGGTTTTGTAATCTATCTTCTTTAGTATTGCACTAAGTATATGGTAGCTACTTAATAAAAATAATACATCTCCTTTTATTACTAAAATTGTGGCATTAGGAGCAGGGCTGCACCAAAAATGAGGCATCTCATCCTGATTCACTAGTAACCCTGTTGTTGTTATTGATTGCCATCAAGTCAAGCATGAGTCATAATGGCCCTGCGAACAAAAGACCTGAAGCTTTTCTATAACTATCATCATGTCTCAAAGTTCATGGAGTTTCCAGAGGCATGTTGTTTTAGGAAGTAGATGCCACCCTACTACCAAAGTAACTTTAAAAGTGTTTAAAAATAAGGCTCTACATTTTTAATGAAATTGAATTTTAATGCTTCTTCTAAAAAGAAACAATTGTTAGTCTCTGGTGCAGAACTGAGTAGGTGTTCTTTCTGCCACTGTGAATCAGAGTCAGCTTGACGGCACCGGATGTGTTTGTTGATAGTCAAAATTGAATGGACTCTTGTTTTTATGGCAGTGTGGTGGTATATCATCAAGTCAGAAGTGACCCTCCAGCAGGTTTTCAGAGGCAGAATATGACACAAGAAGAGATTGACCATCCCCGCAGCAGCTGGTAGATTTGAACTACATGCCTTTGGGTTGACAGCACAACTCCTTAGTTCTAAAGCTCAGAGTGGACTCTAACTTGAGTTTATTATTATTATCATAATGCATCAGTAGTACTGTATTATGTGTGTGTGTGTGTGTGAGAGAGAGAGAGATTTTGTTGATCCACTCATCTGTTGATGAACTCTTGGGTACCTTCCACCTTTTGGCTGTTATAAATAATGCTGTAATGAACACTGGTGTGAAAGATTCTGTTTATGCTTCTGCTTAATGAAAAGATAAAAACTGGATGAACTTTAGGCTGGGTTGATTATGATTTGTCTACAGATCTCTGCCACCCTTTTGCCTCAGGTATAACCACCATTTATGAGAATGACAAAAATCCCATCTCCTGGCTGTTATCCTCTTTTATCAGACCTCAGTCAATTAAAGGCTAAGTCTCAAGGCAGAAGAGTCCTCTGGTTGAGTCTTAGCAAACAATTACATGCCCATCCAGACCCGAGACTGGTAAACCACAGTTGAAGCTAATTACCAATTTGCTATAAGCCTGAGGACATTGGTATTATGAAGATGAAAAGAAACGCAACTGTGCAAAAGTCAAGGAACATTATTTGCTATAATACAAATAAAGGAAGAGCCCAGAGTCATGTTCTATGTGTGTGATTGTATTTACTTAATGGGTTGTTGTTGTGCGGTTTGGTTTTGTTGTTTTTTTTTAATTAGGAAAGTAATATAGTGCTTGCTGTGTCACATGAAAGTATTAAGGAGGGAAAAAACTAACAATGTCTTTTTCAATGTTCTAGTCCTATTCTAATATCTCAAGGTGAACAGTGTTAATTTGCAATTTTGTCTATATACTTCTTGTACTTTTCTGAGCTCTTAGAAATAGAGCTATATCCCAGTACACCTGATTGTGCTCATGTGAAGCCTATACTTGGATCAGAAACTCCTCAGAACAGAGAAAGGAAACACTGCATGGTTTAAAGTTAGGCAAGTAGTGAGTCAGGGATCTGACCTGTTCGTATACTTTTCCAAACTGTATAAAGAACAGATCACTTGGGAGGCTGGACTTCATGAGGAAAAATGTGGCAACAGCTTTGGAGAAAGACTCATCAACAACCTGTGTTATGCAGATGACACAATCTTGCCAAAACTGAGGAGGACCTGAAGTGTTTGCTGCAGAAGATCAAGGATTTCAGTCTTCAATGTGGAGTGAAGCTCAATATCCAGAAAACAAGATTCTTACCACAGGGCCAATTGGCAGCACCACGATAGACGGAGAAGAGATTGAGTTTGTCCACAATTTCAGCTTGCTCGGCTCCACAATAAATATTCTTGGCACCAGCAGTCAGGAAGTGAAATGATGAATTGCATTAGAAAAATATACTCTCAGGAACATCTCCAGGGTGCTAAAGAGCAACTATCTGTCCAGACACTAAGGTGCACCTGATCCAGGCCATGGTTTTCCTCAGTTTCTTGCTATGCATCAGAAAGCTGGACAATGACTAAGGATGACTGAAGAAGAATTGATATCTTTGAGTTGTGGTGCTGGAGAAGAGTATTGAACATATCATGGACTGCCAAGAGAATAAACAGGTTTGTCCTGGATAGTGTAAAACCAAGTTGATCTTTGGAGGCAAGGATTTTGAAGCTCTGTTTCACATACTTTGGGCATATTTCCAGGAGGGACCAGTCCTTGGAGATAGAGATTGTGCTTGGAAGGTTGGAGGGACAGTGCAAGAGAGGAAGACCCTGAATGGGATGGATTGGTACAGTAACTGGGGTAATAAGGGTAAGTGTGTCCGAGACAGAGATTGGCTCAGGATAGGACAAAGGTCAGAGCTGTCTTACATAGGGCCATTATGAGTCATAAGCCACTAGACAGCACATACCAACCACAAAACACAGATAATCTGGCTGGATATTGACATAGACACATAGTCATGCTATTCACTGTTCTTTCCTTAAGTGAGTTATTCTGTACATTGCTCTCTAAAGCATTCTTTCTTCTCCCAACAGTATGTTCTATTTTTCCCTCTGGGTCATTATATGTAAAAGGGACTTATTTTTTGCATTTGTACATTCATTCACTCAGCACATATTTACTATGGTTACTCTCTGTAGGTATCTGCCTTAGGCACTCAGGTGAACAAAACAAATCAAATCTTTGCTTTCCTGGTATTTATATTTCAATGTAGTATCTCACAATAAGGGCAAAAGCAGGTAAACTAACAGTATGTCTTTTACTTGTTATTGAATGACAATGATATTGAATGTTATGGAGAACAAAGTGCCAAGAGCTGACAGTCTAGAAGAAGGGAATATAAAAAGAGGGTTATTGTTTTTCATAGATGATGAGAAGCCCTTTTATACAGGTTACCCAAGATACCAGGGAAGAACGGTCATCATCTAAAACAAGACTGTTACAGATATGGGGGATAAATATCTGTAATATATGGGGACATGCACAAGATTATAAAAAAATCTCTTAATGGATCTTTTTCTATATACTAAAGCTTTTTGAAAAATTATTCATAGGTATTCACATATAAACCTTGATATACCAGATTCTTTTTGTAGTAATTTCAAGGTCAAGGATGAATCCTATCTCCATAAATTTTCAAAGTATATGTGGAACAGATCATTTGAGAGGCTGGACTTTGTGAGGAGGAATGTGGCATCAGGATTGGAGTAAGACTCATCAACAACCTGTGTTATGCAGATGACACAACATAGCTTGCCAAAACTAAGGAAGATCTGAAATGTTTGCTGCAGAAGGTCAAGGACTGCAGTCTTTAATATGAATTGAAGATCAACATCAAGAAAAAGATTCTCACCACTGGGCCAACTGGCAGCACTATGATGGTAAAAAGATTGAGAATGTTAAAATTTTCAGCTTCTTCAGTCCCAGAAAATAAGGAACCAGAAAAATCTGCTGTTAGGGACCTCTCAAGAGCACTGAACAAAGACATCAGTCTAGAGACTAAGGTGTGCCTGATACAGGCCATGGTCTTCAAAAATCACTTGCAATGCATCAGAGAACTGAACAATGACTAAGGATGACAGAAGAGTCATTGATGCCTTTGAGTTGTGATGCTGGAGAAGAATATTGAGTATATCATGGACTGCCAAGAGAACAAACAAGTTTGTCCTGGAGAGGGTGAAATCAAGTTGCTCCTTGGAAGCAAGAATTTTAAAGCTCCAACTTGTATACTTTGGGCATGTTGCCAGGAGGAACAAGTCCTTGGAGAAGGATATCATACTTGGAAGGATGTAGAGACAGTGCAGAAGCGAAAGTCCCTGGATGAGATGCATTGATGATGGTATAGAACAACAATGGTGATATAAGGAGCTCTGGTGGCTTCATGGTAAGAATCTGTGCTGCAAACCCAAAGGCACATGGTTCAAATTTACCAGCTTCTCTGCAGAAAAAGGATGAGCAACCTCCTCCCTTGAGATTTATAGCCTCTGAAACCTGTTGAAGGGTCAGCTATGTGTCGATTCCTACTCAACGGCAACACCACCAACACAGTGGTGTAATGCATTATGTGTTGGGCTGCTAACTGAAAGTTCAGGGGTTCATATCTAACAATTTCTATGTATAGAAAAGAATAGACTGTCTTGAACAGCATGGTACTGGTACAATGACAGACACATAGATCAATGGAATCGAATTGAGAATCCAGAGATCAACCCATCTATCTATGGTCAACTGATTTTTG
>NW_006399827.1:4777672-4795724 GCF_000299155.1 Elephantulus edwardii | reverse complement strand
CTGTGGCAATTGGACAATTAAAACAGATATTCGGATGGCGGGGAAGAAGAACAAACTGGGGAGGAGGGTGGAGAGAATGGTGCGGCAATGAAGGAATGAAGGCCCAGAATCCCTGTGAGTGTTCATTGAAACTAATAAAATTTAATAAAATTAAAAAAAAAAGAATAGACTGTCTTGTACTGTAAAGATTTATAGCCTCAAAAACCCAAACTATTAGTGAGTCATCCTTGGCAGTTGGCTCTGGTCTGGTGGCTATTAGCAAAATATAAGTATGCTCTTTTCTCCAAATATTGATGAGTATTGCATACAATCATTCTCTTAAACTTTTGCCAGATTCATGTGTTGGGTTTTTTTTTTTTATGACTACCTATGATATTGATATTCAAACTTTGGTTATCGGAAGATTCTCAGAATATGATGATGATGATTATGATGACGACGACGACCAATTCCTCGCTCTCTGGACAGTTTGGAAAAGTATCACACATGTGGCGATGTTGAACTCATGAGAGGACTTCTCCCAGATCAGTAGGGAGCCAATCTCTAAGATACCCAGATAGAAAAGGAGTCAAATAGATATCTTCAAGATAAGATCTATTTGAGAACAATAATAACAACAACAGTTCTTTCCCAACACTCTGGTATTACACTTCTAAGCAATTGACATTCATTTGCAATTTGACATACAGTCTCTGCATCTTGACAAGTAGAGTCATCCGTCTGCTGGGATGAATTAGTTCTAGATATGCTTGAGACAAACCGCCAGTAGATAGATGTTGTTGCTGTTATATGCCATCCAGTTAGAGTAGACTTATGGGCTTCTGAGGATGTAAATCATACAGAAGGAGAATGTACATCTTTCTCCCTTGAAGTGATTGGAGGATTCGAACTGCCTACATTTGGTTGGCAGCACAACACCTTATCATTAGGACACCGCTGCTCCCTCCACCAGAGTAGATGGATAGTTAGCTACAGTGGCTTAGTGGTAAGGAATTGAACGGCCAACCCACCAACACACAGTTCCATGGGCAATCTCTTCCCATCTGATTTACTGCCACTGAAAAGACCCTGGAAGGCCAGGCATGAGTCAATTCCGACTTGATGGTATGCAACAATAACAACAGGGAGAGGGCAGGACATTACATCCTTCTGATTTTGTCATCTAAAACTCTCTATTTCCCACGCCCCCCTTCCTTAGATTCTGGGAGGTGTAAATGGTTAACCTGCCAGAATGCTAAGCAAATGATAGAAGATTCAAGTCCACCTCAAGAGGAATCTCAGGAGAAAAGCCGTTCATTCTGCTTCTAAGAAATCAGTCACTAAAAATCCTGTGAATCAACTAGTCAAATAAGAGGATGGGGAGCCCCACCTCCCCGCCCCTCAACAAATCCCCCCTCCTGGCAAAAGTCCCTGGTCATCCTTCAAGCAAGGAAAGCAATGCACTCCAGTGACTCACCTTTCAAACAAACAGGGAATAGTCCTCCAAGGGGAATGAACAGTAACACTGGAGAAGTACAGATGCCTTAGAAAACTCATCTCAGCCATACAAAATCAAAATTCAGAGTGTAGCATTTGCACAGGGGAAAAGCTCAGAAAGCAGGAAGGGGTAGACAAGTAGACTAGAGGGAGCGATGGAGATCAGAAAGGTTCGTTTGCAGTGTTGTTGTTGTTAGGTGCCATCCAGTACAACTCATAGCAGCCCTTTACACAGATCTGAGCCCTGTTCTACCCTGTGCCATCCTCGTCATTTCTGACTCTGTAATTAACGTCAAGAATCAGAATCGACTCGGGGGCAGCCAGCTTAACAAATGTCATCTCCTTCACTCCCTTTCTGAACTGTCTAATTTGGGGGTGACTTAGCCAGCTCTGAGTCAAAGAATCTGAGCTGTTACTCGTCAGCCTTAGAATGAGCTTTCCCATTCAGAGCAGGTAGATGAAGCTTGTCATCTCATTTTGACTCTGAGACTTTAGTCCTATGGCTTTGGGTATGTTATGTGTATCTCTGCAGACATTCGTTTAATAAAATAGGTAAAATACTGACAACAGCCGAGAATAAGAGGTACATTGCAAAGAGGACTGGGGTGGGGAGGAGGTAAGAGTAATTGTGCAACAATTAATGAATATTTTTTAAAAAGTAAACTGGGAGTGGGGGGTGAGAGGGAAAGGGGTAAAATGTGCAATCATGAGTGAATGAAAATCTAACTTTTCTGTAAACTTTAACACGTTGCCGCATATGATGGCAAATGTGTTTCTAAGCACAGTCATCAATTTTAAAAGTGTGCGGCAACGTGTTACGATAGAAATTAAAAACTTATTAAAAAATAGGTAAAGCACTATCACTGTCTTTCAGCCTTCTTATTAGAATTATATAAAATAATATTCACATAAAGCAGTTAGCACAGGGCCTGGCCCGTAAGTATCCAATGAAAGTTAGTGATCAGTTTTGATGATGGTTTAGGGGTAAAGAATTGTGCTGCCACCTGAAAGACACATGGTTTGAACCCCACCAGCTGCTCTGTGGGAGAAAGGAGGGCAATCTCCTCCAGGACTATTTTTCTTTGAAAACTTGGAGAATCCATCATGGGTCAGTTCCTACTTGAAGGTAAACACCACTACAACGTGTTGGCTATTGTTCTTTTTTATGTACATGTGAGTCAACAGCATTAAAAACAACAACCTAGAGCTCTATGGGCCTAGTGGATAGAAAGTGATGCTACCAAGCCAAAGGTGGGGGATTTTAATCTGCTGCCCTCAGGCCTGGTTTTGTTTTTTGGTCATTCTTCTAAGTGGTTATAGCACTGGTCTGTCTATTGCTGTACAGAGCTAACTCGTGGTTGCTGGGAAGCTGAACACTGTGACACTGATGTGTCAAATGCGATAATGGTTACCCATGGTGGATAGTGTTTGATGGAGCTCCCCGATTAAAACAAGCTTGGAAACAGGAGTGGCATCCACTTCTGAAATAGCTTGCCTCTGGAAATCATGTAAACTTGGAAAACGAAGAAAGTTATACACGTGTACAGGTCTTTCATTCATAAGCTCGCTGTGAATCGTCTATAATTCGACAGCATTTAACAAGAAGCTAGAGAGAGGGAGCTCTGGTGGCCTAGTGGCAAGAAGAGGAAATGCAATCCTAAAGGCACTGCAATTCGAGTTCCCCAACTACTCCATGGGAGAAGGATGGGAAATCTCCTTCCTAATTATTAACTGCCTCTGAAAACCTGCTGGAGGGTCAGCTATGGGTCGGTTCTGACTCTATGGTACACAACAACAACAACAAACAAGAAGCTAGAAAAAGAGGAGGACCCTCAAATGAGATGGATTGACACAAAGACTCCTACACTGGCCTTCAGGATGACAGAGAACATGAGGATGGCACAGGAAAGGGCAACACCTGGATCTGTTCACAGGGTTGCTATGAGTCATAGTTGACTTGATGTCACCGACTCACAAGCACGGCATTGCCCTGCAGGCAGGAGTGAGTTCATAAGCCTGCAATCACAGTCCAGGCTGTGCACCGAGTAGTACCAAGCCGACTTGATTTTGTTCATCAGTCTGGTGATTGATGCTTGTTTGCTAACACTGGAAAGGTTGGCAAAGGCGGGAGAGGGCTGGCAGAGTGGTTGTGCTAATTACCCGAGGTGCAAACTCAACATGTAGCACTCTGGCAAGACATAACGAGCCTCTGCCGAGGTGAACAGGAGGTTTGCCACATACATTCAAATTAGATGTGGTAATTGCTTCCTATCCCAAACGTGAACGATTTCTAGAAATGGAAGCAAGCAATCCACCCACCTCTACCTGAAAACTTGTGTCTTGGGGGAGGGATTGTATAACAATGAAAGAATTTTTCTCTTCTTTTTCAAAGAGAAGAGCAAACTGTTGGGGGGGGGGAAGTTGGGCAGGGAGAATAGTGCAACAATGAATGAATGAAAATTCAAAGTCTCTGCAACCTTTCATTAAAATTAATTTTAATAATTTTAATGAACATAAAAAATTCATTTTAAAAAGACCCCTCAAAAAACAAAAACCAAACTAGTGTCTCTATCAGTCAGCAGAGAAGCAGGGAAACCAGGGCGTCAGAGCCACTTGGTTCACACAACAGTTGATTAGGTATATTGTTATCTGTTCCCAAACACCACAGGGGGGAAATATGAGGAGGAAACAGTGACCTTCGTCAAGGGGAACGCGCAGCATTTCTTCACCTGGTAAGGAAGGGATTGTGGATTACCATGCTGCTTCTATTTGTTTTAAGCACAGGCATGAATGAAAGTAGGCAATCTGCAAGGAATCATAAGAATAAGAACAATTTTGGGGGCTTTCCTTAAAGGAGTGCCATCCATTGTTTTGAACAAGTTCAGATAAATTACAGTTAGAGTGTTTAGAATCTAAGACAAATCTGATGATGAGAGAATAAACAAAATTAATTTAGCAATTAAGTCAGTTAACAAATTGTTCAACAGCGCCACCTATAGGTAAATTTCCTTCACGGCATGATGAGACGCACGTTGAAGAATTGCCACCACTCAGAAGTCTGGGGATAGGAAGGTGGCTTGGTGGCCAAGTGGTAAGAAGCTGTGCTCTAATCCCAAAAAGTTTGTGGTTCAAAATCTTCCTGTGTGATTTACTGCCTCTGAAACAGGCTGGAGGTTCAGCTATGAGTTGGTTCTGACTTGACAGCATATAACATCAACAAATGCTTGGTAAGGGCTTATAAGAGTTCTTAAAAATATTTTAATCACAGCTCTGATTTTCAATACTATAATTTTATAAATATTTCTGAATTGCTCAATAATTTTTTTCCCTTCTAGTGGCAAGAATCTAATTTTTAACTCTTAACAGATTATCCCATGTTTGGACACTGCAGTATTGTTATTGTTGTTATGTGCCGTCAAGTCGCTTGCGACTCATAGCGACCCTATGTACAACAGTCCTAAACTCTGCTCTGTCCTGTGCCAATCGCACTGTCTCTGATACACCCATCCCTATTACCCCAGTCACTGAATCAATCTACCTCATAGAGTGCCTTCCCCTCCTGCACTGTCCCTCCACCCTCCCAAGCATGATGTCCCTCTCCAAGGACCTGTCCCTACTTACAACACGTCTAAAGTATGTCAGATGAAGCCTTGAAGCCTCAGAATCCTTGACTCCAAGAAGCCTGGTTTAACCCTTTCCAGGATGAATCTTTGTTTCCTTAGCAGTCCATGGTACACTCAGTACTCATTTCCAGCACCACAGCTCAAAGGCATCAATTCTCCTTCTATCCTCCTTAGTCATTGTCCAGCTCTCTGACGCATAACAAGTGATTTCAAAGACCATGGCCTGTATCAGACACACCTTAGTCTCTAGAGAGACACCATTGCTCTTCAGTACTTTGAAGAGGTCCCTAACAGCAGACTTTCCCATCGCAATATGTCTTTTAATTTCCTGGCTGCTGATGCCAAGAGTGTTGATTGCGGAGCTAAGCAAACTAAAGCTGTGAACAATCTCAATCTCTTCACCATCCATCCTGATGCTGCCAATTGGTCCAGTGGTGAGAATCTTTGTCTTCTTGATATTGAGCCTCAATCCATATTGAAGGTTGAAGTCCTTGACCCTCTGCAGCAAGTGATTCAGGTCCTCCTCAGTTTCAGCAAGCAGGGTTGTGTCATCTGCATAATGTAGATTGTCGATAGATCTTCCACCAATCCTGACACCACATTTCTCCTCATATTAGGTATTTTATTTTCTTTTTCATGTTTGTATATTGTGTTCTGAATAGTCTTTCATTTACATTCAATTTCACTCATTTTTGTGAGCCATTTCCCCCCTTACAATCATCTTATTAATAACTATTTTCAAGAAAGCATGTAAGCCAGCTACTTCATGCCTCCGGTCCTAATATTCCCGTTTGAGCTCACCAATCTCTGATCTGCCCACCTGTATCAAACTGACACTCTGCTGAATAATTCTCTGTTCAACTTGGAATCGGAGCATGTACAAGCAAAGATCAGTCCAGAGCAAGCCATCAGGTTGCAGCAAGCAACCCTAGCTCACAGCGTGGATTGTCTTCTCTTCATCTGGCTGGGCTGTGGTCAGCTCATCCCCAGCCATCCATGGCTACGTTCAAATGGGCATCAGCTGCAAGCTCAGGAGTCCACACTTCTTCTTGCATTTCAGACCTGTTAGTCTCCTTACTCAGCATTGGTCCCCATCTGGGGCCAAATCAAGTGAACCAGTGAGGGTCCTCCCCATTCCCTAACCCTCAAGCCAATAACACTTCCCTGCTTATCCACACAACTGAGCATGTTAGATGGGCAGCCCTAGCTCCCACTGTCTCTCCATTTTTGTATTCTTCCCTCTTCCACTCCTATGGATCGAGGATATCTGTATGAATGAGCATACTCCAACCTCGGGACTTGGAAATGGGCTCTGAGGGACACCCACGTTACCCTGCCTCAGAATCCTAACAGCTGGCTCCAGGTTTTAAAAGGCAGGCTCTTCCTTTTTTCTTCCCTCTTTCAGATGAGAACGTCTTCAATCCAAAGTCCAATGTGAGTCCACAAACCCATTCAAATGCAAAGTTCCTCAAAGTACTGGGTGGGACTCAATCTTTCCCCATGACCAAGCCCCCAAAACCCACTACCGGATTCTACTTCCAACAAGTTTCTCTCCTGAGCAGATAGGAAGGTTTTTTATTTTTAATTATTTGTTTGGGGGTGTGTTTGTTTTAATAAGGTTCTCTTTATATAATTATGCTCCTTAGTTCACCTTCTCCCTCTTTGTGACATTAAAATAATGCTTATCATTTATCCATACACTTCTTAAATATTGAGAGAGAGATAGCAGGAAGCTTTTCAATATATTTATTTCTCGAATATAAATATTATTCATTGCCTTCAGGATTGTTGTTGTTTATTGCCATCTATTTGAGCACGACTCATAGTGACCCTATGAAAAAAAAAAGCCTGAAGCCTTTCTATAACAATTGTCATTTATCAAAGTTCATAGAGTTTCCAGAGGCATGTTGTTTAGGAAGTGGATGCTACTCCTGCTTCCAAATTATTCTATAGAAAATAAAAACAAACAATGATCACTAACTTCTGTGGTGATGTAACATGCATGTTGCGTGGTCACGTACATGCACTGTTGCAGACTTTCTGAGAAATTCCTATTATTCCTTTTGTGCATTTGCTAAAACAGGCTTAGGCGAATGACTTACTTTGGGCATCTTGCTAGGAGGTGCTATTATTCCTTGGAAAAGGACATGATGCTGGGAAGGGTGGAGGGTCAGTGAGGAAGAGGAAGAGCCTCAACCGGGTGGATTGACACAGTGACTGCTGCAGTGGGCACTTGTGTGTCAGAAAGTGTGAGGATGGCTCAGAATAAATAGGGTTCAGATCTTTTGTTCATAAGGTCACTGTAAGTCATGCTGTTGTGCCCCAAATCCAGTTTCCCCCCAAGTCACCAAGGAGCCGACACCGATGCAAGGGCAAGAGGGAATTTATTTCAGATTCGAATCCAGGCCGCGATCCCAACCGTGTTCATACAACAGGGAAGATGGCCGCGGCTCCGATTCTGGGCTGTCCCGCCTATTTAAAGGGGAAAGCCCACGAAAACAGGGCGATACAGGATTGGCTGCTTCAAAGGAAGGGCGTGAAAACAGGGTGATACAGTATTGGCTGGTTCAAAGGAAGGGCGCGAAAACAGGGTGATACAGTATTGGCTGGTTCAAAGGAAGGGCGCGAAAACAGGGTGATACAGTATTGGCTGGTTCAAAGGAAGGGCGCGAAAACAGGGTGATACAGTATTGGCTGATGTTTGGGTGGGGGCTCTTTTCCCCCTTCCCCCACCGCTTTCAGTTTACTGCTCTAGAGGCTTGTACATTTTAAAATGACATATTGGTTACAAAATGGAGTCCCTCAATGCTTCACTTAACGGTACAACCTAACCACAACAACTCAGTTATGCTATCTTTAAAAAAAAAAGGAAGAGTGAAATTTGTCTTATGTAAGGCGTTAACATTCCTTTGAAATTTTATGAAATCAGTGTTGTCTTCAAACCATATGCGATCATATAGCCAAAGTATAAAATTAAAACCAAAAAAAACACTGCCTGGAGTTGATTTTGACTCCGAGTTGTCTGTCCTATGAGTAGATTCAAGTAGAATTTCCCTGTAGTGTTGTCAAGGCTGTAAAGGTTCACGAAAACAGAGTGCTTCCTCTTTTGCCTGTGGAACGAATAACAGATTGAACTGCTGCCTTTTTTTGTTAGCAGCTAAATGTCTTAAGCATAGTGCCACCAGAATATGGAGAACTACTAACATCCTATCTCTGGAGTCCCTGGGTGGTGTAAAGTGATAATGTGCGCCACTGAGAACCAAAAGTTTCAGGTCACTTCAGAAGAAAAACCTGGGGTGGGAGGAAGCGGGAAGATTTACATTTGAAAAACCAGCCATTGAAAACCTTGGGGAGCACAGTTCTGTAAAAGCATGCCTGTGATTGCTAAGAGTTAGAAGCAATGACAACTGTTTGGTTTTCTTTTAAAGTTCGTCTTTAGTCTCAGGTCCTGCCTTCTACACAGCAATCCTAGTAAGACCTCATGTGCAAAAGCTGTATCATTATTTTTTTTAAATTAATAGATGGGACCTAAATTCTATTTTATCCTGCTTCCCGCAATCCTGTTCTCCCTCTTCCCTCAGCAAACATACTGAAATTTCACACGGTCCAATAGAACAAGCAAATCTTTTGGCTTGAGTTGACCTAGAATACATTGCTGCTGTTTTGTTTTCACACAGCACATAGAATTCATTGCTCCAAACTCGGGAAGTTAACCTGTAATTTTCAGTTTGCACAGCACCGTGGGCTGGGATACTGTGGAGATTTCAAAACTAGTTACAGGTGTGTGGTAGACAGGTCTCCCCCAGGGCCTGGCTTCCAGAAAAATCCAGGATTTTTTCCACAAGAGAAAAAAGAAAACACGCTGGTGTGGTAAGAAGACAGAAAGCTTAGGGTCAAGAAGGCAGCAGACATGTGAATCTTGAGTTTTCTGCAGGGAAGAAGGCAAGATTGCCTTTGGAGCTGTAACTTCAGCTTTGTGAAGGCACCACGAGCCACATAGCATCATTATTCAGCTATTGTGTTTCAAGCATTGATTTTTTGATGTGGCACAGAGACTAGGCAAACGGAATTTTCATTAGCTCCTTGGGGGAAAATGAGCATCCTCCTCAGATTCAACTGTCCAGAATATATTAAAGGCTAATTTATAAAAAGGCAGCTCAATGGAATTTAAACAAACAGCAGCAACACTGGTGTAGCTTTCCTGGGTGAGCCACTAATTTGAACTAGATCATTTCCTTAAAGACTTCCCGTTCAAGGCACTTCATATTTACGTAAAACTTTGATGGAAATTTTGTTTCTCCTTCTGCATATACATTATCCACTGTGACAAATCTGAGGAATTAAGAGGTAATTTCAGGCCTGACAATATCGGAGAGGAAACTCACTCACCACTCACTCCTTGTTACCGAGTAATGAACTGGCCTAAAACTGCCCTCCATGCATGGTAGAATATTGCCCATCCTTCTTCCTGGAGCCACTGGTAGATTCGAATCACCAGAGGGAAATTAATATTGTCTTTGGATTAGCAGTGCAACTCCCAACAGACTCAAAACCTAAGTATTGCTGTTAAGTGCCTTCAAGTCAAGTATGACAGACACTTAGTGACCCTGTGAATGACAGACCTGGACCCCGCCCTTTCCTGTGCCATTCTCATCATCTCCAACACACTCCAACAGCCCATTGCTGCAGTCACAGTGTCAATCTATCTCATCGAAGGTCTTCTTCTCTTTCGCTGACCTTCTACTTTCCCAAGCATGATATCCCTTTCCAGGGAAATCGCCCGTCCTTGCAAAATATGGAAGATGCAGTTTCGCCAATTGTCAGTACCATGATTATGTCTTCAGACAACTATGAAAGCACTAAGAAACTATACTGAGTTAGTATATTAGTTGATTAGTATATTAATGAACATAGAATTGTGTCAAGTACACAGCAGTCACGTGATAAATATAAACTATCAGTGTTAATGTTTTCATGAAAGAATTCTATCAGATAGGTTTTCTTTTAAAAAAAAAATGTAAGTAGAAAAGAGAAACTCTGAGTGACTTGCTGAAGTCACAAAGCTTTAGAAGAAATAAATTGGGATTTTTTTACTCTAGTGTTTTGATTCCAGAGTCCATGTATTTGCTACTCTACTGTTTAAATGCCAAGTCTCTGTTTTGAGGATGAATGCCACACTCTTCTCCTGATTTTTCCACTCTCCACTCCAATAGTTCTCAATGTTATTAGTTGACGGAAATTAATAATAGGGAAAATAAAAGAACAGAGATTTTATCTGGTTTCTGTTCAATCTACCAAAATGTCCCTGTAACTCATATGCTTAATTGTATGAAAAAAGGCAAAATTTCTTCTTTAAAAGAAAATGTTTATTTTATACTGGTTTACTTATGAACTTCATATACGCTGTTTTCACACCAGATCTTTCCCATTTTCTTTGCACAACCTTCCTTCTACCCATCAAATTGTGTGATCCTATAATTACAACCCTGCCTATCCTCACCCCTCTGTTCCTACCCCCTCCCCCACACCTTGGATCTTTGTACCTGTTTTACTAGTTATCTTTCTATTTCTACAATAAGGGACTTATATTTGTTCTTATGGGACTGAGTTAGCATAATGCTCTCCAGACCTTCTCAAGTTAGGTAGTAATTTTCCAAATCATTGTTCCTGCATGCTACATAGTATTTCATCATGTGAATGTACCATAATGTCTCAATACATTCAATTTTAGCTGGACATATGGTCTATTTACATGTTTTTGCTATAGTGAATAATGTTGCTATAAACTTTGGTGTACACATCTCTGTGTCTCAGCCTTCATTTTCTCGGGGTATATTGCAAGCAGTGGAATAGCTGGGCCATATGGAATTTCTATGTTCAGCTTTTTGAGGAAACGCTAAACTACCTTCCAGAGTGACTGTACCATTTTACAATCCCACCAACAGTGTATAAGAGTTCTTATCTTGCCATATCCTTTCCAAAATTTATTACTTGCTGTCCTGTTGAACTTTGCCACTGATACTGGGGTCTATCTCATTGTAGGGAAAAACCCACAATTTCTTTTAAACATTTAAGGCTTGCTCTAAATCTTCAACCTTATTTTTCTTTTTGTACCTCAGAGAATATTTTAGTGTCAATTCACATAAATAAATTCCAAGTTTGATCTTGGAATTTAATATTACATGGTTTCTGTAATGGTGATGCTCATGTAATGAATTTTATTGTTTAATAATTGATGATTATGTTTTAGAAATACCGTTCATTGTTACATGTGACAAACAATAAAAAAAGCAAATAACAAATTGACAGGCAACTTTAGAGGTAAAAAACAGAAATAAAGTTCAGTGGCAAAAGTATGATTCTATGGCATGGAAAGATATAAACTACTGAATTAGGAATAATTTAGAAAGTCCCAAAGGATCAAATGCATTGCCATTGAGATAATTTGACTCATGGTGACCCAGTGGGACAAAAAGGAATTTCTCCACAGCATTTCCAAGCTGTTAGATCTTTACAAAAGCAGAATTTCTGAAGTTGCTCTATATGGAAGGATAAAGATGGGCAGTCTCCTCCCATGTAACACAGCTTCAGAAATTTAGTGGTGGCTCGGATATGAGCTGATTTCAAAGCGATGGCAATGAAGGTTGTTGTTGGGTTTTTTTTAATTTTGTTCTCTTCCTTTCAAGCCCTGGTGGTGGACAGTGTTTAAGCACTTGCCTGGTAGTCAAAAAAGTAAGAGATTGAAACTCAATATGTACTCTTTGAGACAAATATATGGTCATTCATGTTTGTAAAGATCATAACCTTAGGAACTTTATGTCCTATATGGTCAGTCACAATAAGCTGAGGTCCAATCAGAGACAATGGTTTTCATTTGGTTTTGTTACCTTCCTTCATACTGAAGCTTCATGTGATTGTATATGTAATTTCTTTTTTTTTTTTTTTATTTTTTTTGTATATGTAATTTCTGATGCTTTGTTTTCTAAACTGTGTACCATGAAATGCCATTAAAGATCACCCAATATTTGAAATATTATTTTAAAATTTCATCTCTCTTTGAAACATACTTTTTCTTAGAGAAAGAGTGCTATAGAAAGCAACATGCACACATCTTACAGTTTTTCTTTACAAACGCCCTCATATGTAAGTCATGGGAACTTCTGCTATAATCAACCTGAATACCACCACCTGTAGTTTGAGCTCTGTGGTTATGTATCATCAAGTCAGAACTACTCACCCTTTGATAGCTCAGCTGGTAGAGTGAGGATTATAGGTAGAATACTTGGGAATATCCTTCAACTTTGGTTCAAAGAAGATACTTGACGTTTGGGGAGCTCTGGTGGCCTACTGCTAAGAAGCTGCATTGCTTTAACTTCATCTGGTTCTGTTATAGTGTCACCTTTGTAATTCCTTAATTGAGGTATCTGTGTCATCTTTTTTTTTTTTTTCCTTTGGTTAAGTTTGCCATTTGCTTGTCAATTTTATTAACTCTTTCGAGAAACCAGCTCCAAGTCTTATTTATGGTTTCAATTGTTTTTCTGTTTTCTAGCTCATTGATTTCAGCTCTTGTCCTTATACTTTCTTTTCTTTTAGAGGCTGTAGAATTAGATTGTTCTTCTTTGTCTATTTGATAAAGGTGTCACGCTAAGTCATTGATTTTCCTTATTTCTTCTTTTATGCATGTTCCTATTTCTGTGAACTGCCCTCTTAGAACTGCCTTAGTTGTATACCAGAGGTTTTGGTATATTTTCATTTTCATTTGTTTGACAGTGAAACACTATGCAACCAGCACAAAGGAGCAATGATTTTGTAAATTACTACCTAACTTGAGAATATGAGGATCCAAAGTGGGGGTGAGGGGGTGGGGGAGGTAGAAACGGGGTAGATGGGCCGGGGGGGGGGGCTGTTAATCATAGGGTTGCACAGTTTGATGGGTGGGGGTGTGTGAAGGAAATGGGAAGGACCTTGTGTGAAAAAACAATGTATTTGAACTTCATAAATAAATCAATATAAAAGGAAAAAAAGGGGGGAAAGCTGCATTGAAAAGAATAAAAGCCCACCAGCTGCTCTGTGTGAAAAAAAAATGCAATCTCCTCCCAGGATTAACTGCCGGAGGATCAGCTATGAGTCGGTTCTGACTCTACAGTACACAGCAACAGTTTGAGTTCATTTTACCAGTATTGCTGGCAAGGGAGTAGTAATATTTGTGGCACTTTCACATACGGTGATATTAGTATAAGCCTCAATGTCTTACATCCCATTCTCCTTGTGCCCATTTTCTGTAACGTTCTACCTGGTGATTGTCCTCTTGTCAAGATTCTGCCCAAAGAACTCTGCTAAAGAAGCCAGCTCCTAGCTTTCCATTGACAGAGGATGATTCCTGGCTAATTGGCTGAATCAGACCAAATCAACTTCTAGAAGTGGTGTTTTCCTGGACTCTACAGTAACATGAAGTGCTCATTCTCAAGGCATCAGGTGACATAGGGTGGCCAGCGGAGCCAGCCGCCTACTGAATCCGTATAACCTCGGCATAATGTTTAAACATTTCTGCCCAGAAATTTAGAACAATTGCCTATTTCCTCTTTGCTTGTTTTAATTCCCCTCTTTTCATTCCCCAAGGGAGCTCTGCTTGCTTAGGGATAGGGAGTTGCACTGCCAAGCCAAAGGAACGCAGTTCAAATCCACCAGCTGCTCTACCAGGTAGCGAGAGGCAGTCTCCTCCTGTGTGACTTAAAGCTTCCAAAAACCCACTAGGGAGTGGGCTATGAGCCTGTTTCAACTCAACATTTACATAACAACAATTCCCCAAATGTATCTCAGCATTTACATAACCGCAGCAATTCCCCAAGTATCTTTCTCAGCTGAGATCCTTGATGTGTCCGCTCCTGCGCCTTCACCCCCCATAGACATACTCATCTCACAGCCACACAAGCTGGCATCATATACTTCCCACCTTCTATCTCTCACTTGCATTCTACCTATCCTTCTCCCCCAATTCATCCTTCTCCACTCTTTTTTTAAAAAAAATTTATTTTATACTGGTTTATTTACAAAGTTTGTATACATTGTTTTTCATGCCAGATCTTTCCCATTTCCTTTACCCCCCACCTCCATCCATCAAATCGTGTGACCCTATAATTAACATCTCCTTCCCCCACTCCCCACATTCCAATCTTTTTTAAGAAAAACTATTGGTGAAGTTTTATAACAGCTCAAAGCAATATGTGGTTGGTTATTGATTGTTGGTTTGTTGTTTTTTTTTTATTTCTTATTTAGAGTTGTTGTTGTTGTTGTTAATTGCCATCGAGTCACCAGTGACTGATAGTGACCCTATGTACAATAGCTCTAAACCCCGCCCTATCCTAGGTCAGTCTTACTGACTCTGATAAACCAAATCCCATTGTCCCAGTTACTGTGTCAATCCTCTGTGTCAATTGCCATAGTAGAGGATCTAGATATGTGGAACTAAGGCAGAATTTATTTTTCCGTTCTTTCCGTTTGAGAAATGCCAAGTGAGTTCTTCTCTTTTAATTCTCTAACTCCAGCTCTCTGTGCTTTTCATTATAATATTGTGCTTTGTCTCCCTGAACTGTCCTCTGAAATGTTCTGTTTGTTATTTTACATCAGCATCTCTTCCCTTTGTTTTGGTTTCTCCGTTTTTTAAATGCAATTTTCATAGTTTGTTCCTAGTAAATACCTTTCTTGACCCACACAAAAGACAACTTTACCCATGGAGCTTACCTGACGGACTGCACAGCACTCAGATTGATTCCACCTGTGGAAAGAATGGTTGGAGAAGCTCAGTATCAGTCATCAGAAGCAGGCCAGGTGCTGACTGTGGAACAGATCATCAATTACTCATGTGCAAGTTTCAACTGAAACTGAAGTAGATTAAAGCAAACCCACAAGAACCAAAATACAACTTTGAATTTATCTCACCCGAATTAAAAACTTCATCTTATGAACATGTTTGAAGCCTTGATCTAATAATTAAAGACCAGACTAATAATTGAAGACCAGAGGAACTGTGGGATGAAATAAAGGATCTAATTCATGAAGAGAACAAAAGGTCATTACAAAGACAGAAGAGAAAGAAAACATCAAAATGGATGTCAGAAGAAACGGAAAATTAGACCAGCATAGTCCAGGAGTAATTCAAACAGCAAGAACACATTCATTGAATAATCACTATTCAATTGCATTATCTTAAACCCTACCTGGATGTGCAGGTCTGGAGTGGCCAGAGGAGAGCCCTGTGGAAACTATTTCTCATGTGAGATTTGCTGCTGTTGGGGGAAAGAAAAAAAAAAATAATCTGAATGCTTTGTTATGGGTGGAGCTGCCCGATTAAAACAAGATTGGATACAGGAGTGGCATCCACTTCCATAAATAGTTTACCTCTGGAAACCCTATGAACCTGGACAAAGGATGAAAGTCACGCAAGTGTTGAGGACTTCCGTTTATAGGGTCGCTATGAGTCACCTACCACTGGACGGTACTGAACAACATAGAGAGAGACCAATTGGCCTAGTGGACCGATAGTGATGCTACCAAGCCAAAGGTGGGTGACTCTAATCTGCGGCCCTCAGGCCAGGTTTGCATTGTTTTTGGTCAAACATTTTTCTAGGTTGTATAGCCCTGCTCTGTCCACTTGCCATACAGAGATAACTTGTGGTCATTGTAAAGCTCAACACTGTGACACTGATGTGTCAAATGCGGTAATGGCTACCCATGATGGACAGTGTTTGGTGGCGCTCCCCGGTTGAAACAAGCTTGGAAGCAGGAGTGGCATCCACTTCCATAATAGCTTGCCTCTGGAAACCCTATGAACCTGTAGAGAGGATGAAAATCACACAAGTGTTGAGGACTCTCCTTCATAGGGTCACTATGAGTCGCCTATGACTCGAAGGCACTTAACAACAACGATGAATGCTTTACAACTAAGGATGTTTACACAAGGAGCTCTGGTAGCCTAGTGGCAAGAAGCTGCGCTGCAGTCCCAACTTCACACAGTTTGAGTACCAGCTCCTCTTTGGGAGAAGGATGGGCAATCTCCTCCCACGCTAATAACTGCCTCTGATAACTCACCAGAGTTATGGGTCAATCCCAACTCAATGGTACACAACAACAACAATGGCAGCAAGGATGGCTGGAGAATTTTTTACTAACACATGAGATAGGAACTAAACTTACTACACACAGTCCTGAATGTACAAGGATAACAGCCAAATGGTACAAGTAAAATCATTCCAATTTAATACAAGAAGGGCCTTTGTAAAATATAACTGTAGGGAAATTAAACAACAGATGACAGTTGGGCTGGTAAAACACCACATTGGAATAGATGAAGGAAAGACCTGTTTAAAAGGAATATATGATTAGACATTATCTGTAGAGCAGTCTAGAATAAGAGGTGCATAGCAAAATGGACCTGGGGAGAGAGAGAATGAGGAAACTGAAACAATGAGTGATTTTTTTTTAAGTAAACTGGGGGGTAGGGAGGAACAATGTGTGGATGAAAATCCGACTTCTCTGTAAACTTTCACTAAAATCATAATTACAAATTTAAAAAAATAAAAGACTGCTGGTGGTGAGATGCTGTGATTTGCGATTGTGTAAAATTTGGGGCTGGAGAGAAGGATGAGGGGCACTCACTCTTGGAGTGTGATCTCCACCGGCAGCATCAGAGTCTTCCTAAGCAACTATTAAAATGCAGATTGCTGGTCATTATCCAAGGTGTGATCACTCTGTCCTTGGAGGGTAACCTGAGAATCGTCCTTTAAACAAGCTCTGAGGCCAAATGTCCTTTAGCGTCTGGGAGCTTTCTGTTCCCTGCTAGCCAATTTAATCAGCAGGAGCCTTGTGCTGCTTCGAGCAGGACATCACCCGTTCTTAGTCCCCAACATCACTCTTTTGTGCCTTATGCTCTTCAGCCTTGCAGACTTCAAAGGCTTATACTTAAGAGGAAAAGAAAATAAGTACAAAAAGTCTCCGTGCTCCCGAAGTAAAGCAGTTTCTGTTGCGTGTCATTTTTCTTTCCTGTTTTCCATAAATATGTAAAAAAGAAAATCTGGAAACAATGGTGCCACATAGAAAATAATATTTTTTGCTAAAATGTCATCTTATGTAAGCATCCCAAATGCTATTAATATCCAAGGCTACCTTATGAAATATGCACACTATCTGCAACCCTGAATAGCAAGTGCATAGACACATCAAAAGATCCTTCACAGTAATATCCCAGCAAAAAGATACTTAGCAATCTAACTGTCTGTGTTTTAACAAGGAGCCCAGGGATGCCTATAACGAACAATACAATGTGTTCTCAAGTCAAAATTTTAAGCTTCTGGAAGCTTCTTTCTGAGATCTTACCACTTTTCTTCCCTATTCTTGGGTCAGGAGTCCTAGGACTGAGCCCTAGCTACTCAGCTCCTCAGAAATAAGGGCATCATCTAGATTTATACTTTCATCACACTGTTGCTGTTGTTGTCGGGGTGTGTGTATGTGTGTGTATTGAGGGGGGTGTTTGGGGTGAAAGCTTACAGAGCAAATTAGTTTTCCACTCATCAGTATGCACATTTTTGTTTTGTGGCATTGATTTCAATCTCCTTCGTTGTAACAATATAGTTCCCACCTTCTTCTTGGTTTCCCCATTCCATCCATCCTTCTTTGCTGTCCCTTCCTGATTTCCGACCTTGTTTTTGGGGTAAATGTTGCTCTTTTATGTCTCATGTGGTTGGTTTGTTGGTTGGTTGGTTGGTTGGTTGGTTGATTGGAGTACTATGTTTCTCATAGGTGGTGGTGTTCATTTTTTAGATCAGACTATTATTCAGCTGCAGCCTTCAGTATGGACTGGGGCTCAATGTCAAGAAGACAAAAATTCTCACCACTGGACCAATCGGTAGCATCAGGATGGATGGTGAAGAGATTGAGATTGTTCACAGCTTCAGTTT
>NW_006399827.1:4768226-4777167 GCF_000299155.1 Elephantulus edwardii | reverse complement strand
AATGAGATTGGCACAGGATAGAGCAGGGTTTAGGGCTGTTGTACATAGGGTCGCTATGAGTCGCAAACGACTCAACGGCACATAACAACAACAACAACATTATTCAACTGACAGGTGATCTCTAGGGTTGAGTTTAATCCTAGGCTGAAGAATGTCTCAAGGTGCTGCTGTTGTGACGTGTCATCAAGTCGCCTACAACTCAAGCAGCCCTAGGAACAGCAGATCTCAATCTTGCCCCGTCTTGTAGCATCCTCATGAAAGCACACATACTGTTGGGTCCACTATCAGAATTACTGTACCAACCCATCCTCCTCTCTCTCTGAACCTCCACCTTTTCCATTGTGGTGGGTTGTTTGACCCTCCTGACAGCATGTACAAAGCATTTACGTCGCTAATAATGACTTAGAAAGGAAAGGCAGCTCACTGCAGGTCATGGAAGTTCAGAGGACGAGAGGAAGTCTCAAGAAGATGGTATGGCATAGTGACTGTAACAATGGGCTCAAAAATGTGAGAGGTCATGAGGATGGCACCGGACAGGGCAAGGTTAGGATCTGTTGTTCACAGAGTCACTATATGAGTCATAGTCGACTTAACAGCACCTACCAAGAAACAGGGAGAAAATCAGAATTTAGAATCTGAGTTGAAAGACCTTTCTCCAGTAAACACCAAATCCAGAATTACAGGAGAGAATATCTGTTATGTAAGAGAAAGAATGCCTACATGAATATTAAAGTTTTATGCTGAGAAAAAAATATCCAAGCTCAAATGGCAAACTGGGGGAAATGATGTCATAAATATGACAGGCAAACAACAAATATCCTTACCATATAAGGATATATTATAAGTTAAGAACTAATAACCACAGAATAGAGAAAGGTATGGGTGTGTAGTTCATAGAAAAGGAAATACAAATGGCCTTCAGTCATGTGTATGCGGAGGAAGGTTCAGATTTACTTTAATTGATGAAATAGTACACGTAAACATCAATACAGTGCTATTTAAATCTATCAGTGTTATAAAAAAAAGATTTTGCACGTTGATTTACCCCCAGCTATGAATAAATACCAAATACCCATTCTTATTAATTGTTGGTCAGCACTGTTAGTTGGCTCCAACTTACAGCAAACCTACATATAAAAGAATGATCTTCTGCTCAATCCTGTACCATCCTCACATGTCTGCTAACCTTACACCCACTGTTGCAGCCACTGTCTTAATCCACCACCCTGCAGGTCATCCTCTCTTACTGATCCTGTACCAAGAAGGATGTCTTTCTTCGGGGTGGGGGGAGGGGAGGGAAATCCCTTGAAGAACTAATTTCTCATTAGAGGGAATATAAATGAGTGCATCCTCTTTGTAATGCAACTTGACAAGAAGTAGCCACATTTAATATTCACATAATCTTTGATGCAGCAATTCCTCTCCTAGGAATTTATCTGGCACATACACCTGACATTGGTACCTTTATAGTACGTGATTAGAAAGAGTCTAAATGTGCATCTTCAGGATTAAATAAATCAAGTGCACTCATATTTTTCAGGCAACAAAAATGACAGATCTAGACAGAGATGTATGCAGAAGTATAAACTTAAAAAAATCTGTTGCTCAAGAGTGACATCCAACCCACAGTCACACTATTGGAGAGAGTAGAACTACCTCTGTGCAGGCTTTAGAATGTTGTAAATCTTTTTTTTTTATTTTTAATTTTTTTTTTACAGAGGTTTTGGATTTCCATTCATTCATTGCAGCAATTTTCTCCCTTCCCACCCCTCCCCACCAGCTCGCTTCCCCCTCCGAAGAGGAAAAAAAAAAAGAAAAAAATTCCTTCATTAGTATACAATTCCCACATCCCTTCCCCCAACCCCTCACCCCGAGTACACTTCTCTGTGCAACCTTAATTCTGGATTCCTGTGCTAACCATAATACTCAATCATATATCACTTCTAATCTGTTCTTTCCCTCATCTGTTTCAATACAATATACATAATTTATCCAGATTTTTCTGTCATACCCCCACCCTGATGACAGACCCATTCTACAACAGTGGCACCATGCAGTATTTGTCCCTTTGTGACTGAGATATTTCATTCAGCATAATGTCCTCCAGGGTCTTGAAGCAGACTTCTGCATCTCCCTCCCACACTGTGGCTGGTAAATTTGAACTCTTTGACATTCCCATTAGCAAATGAGTAGTTAACCACTGTACTACTATGTTGCCTATTTGTCTCATACCCACTGCTGCAGAGTCAGGAGTCAGAATGGACTTATAATTGATCCCTTCAGAGCTTTAAAACCCACAGATGGAAACTGTCCATCTTTCTCCCATAGAGTCATGGGTGGGTTTGAACCACCAGACACAGTGTTGCCCTTGGATTAGCAAAACAAATTCCTATAGACTATGCTGCTTCAGTCAGTATTCATTTGTTGTTGCTGTATATTGTCCAGTTATGGTTGACCCTCCAGTGGGTTTTCAGAGGCAGTGAACAGCACAGGAGGAGACTGCCCATCTTTCTCCCACGCAGCAGCGTGGATTTGAACAGCACACCTTTGGGTTGGCAGTGCAATTCCTTACCACTAAGCCATCACCGCGACCTTAGGGAAGCATAAAACATTCTAGACTTTCAACTAGAGAAGGTTCAGGTGGGACTGAAGGAGCTGAATGGGGGGGCTATTACTTAAAGATAAGAAAGGTGTTGGAAAGCTTAAAGGAACATCTTCATTTGCCACCAAGCTGCTGAAGGTACCACCACTTCAGCAGAATTTGTAGCTGCTGCTGAGGTTGTTGAGATCACACTGCCACTGCCACCCTCACTCCATTTCTTGAGCCCACAGATATCTCCAACCACCTGCTTCTGTCACCACCACTGCCAGAGTTAGAGAAGGAAAACCGCCCGCCTTCTCCTAACTGCCCTTTCATCTCGTGCAGTGTTTCCCATTAGATGACTAGCTGAAACCCAGCTGCAAAGGGGGTGTATGAATTATACGTAGTTTTCATTCTTCTGGTCTTGTGAGATCCAGGGCACCCTAGACACAGAGCTGAATATCTACAGACAGCATCTGAAGCTGCGATTTTGAAGCTACAGGGCTGACTGAAATGACCAAGGTAGAGGCAAGTATATAAATGAGGATATTTCTTTTAAGGTGAGGGTAGAAGTATGTGCTTCTACAGATAGAAAGAAACTCAAGACTCAGAAAAGTTGTTTTCAAATGAGAACTGAGGACCTGGAGGGCGAAAATGAGCGAAGGTTTTTCTTCTCCCTCATTGTCTACTCTTCTGTATAACTTGAATTTTTGTAACTACGTGCATAAATTGCTTAAAAAAGAGAGAGGGAGAATTTTATTCCCCCAAACTCAAAGATTGCTGTAATAAATAGTCAAATACACTAGCGACAGCTATTTTCTTTGTTCGGAATTCCTGCCTGTTTTCTTCACTCATGCTTGCTCGTTGTCATGGGGCCAGAACGGATTCATAGCTGACACTCCACTGGGTTTCTGACATTGTAAATTCCGTGGAAGGAAGTTGCCTATCTTCTCCTATGGAGCAGCTAGTGGATTTCAACAGCCAGAGAGACGTGACCTTTGTGTTAGCAGTGCGACTCTCTATGGACTATGCCACCTGTACTCCTTTTTAGTTGTTGTTGTGTACCATAGAGTCAGAACCCATCCATAGCTGGTTTTCAGAGGCAGAAATTGTTTGGGAGGGGATTGCCTATCTTTAGCCTGTGAAGCAGCTGGTGGCCTCAAACCACGAGCCATTGCTATTGCAGTACAGCTTCTTGCCACTAGGCCACCAGAGTCCCTCCTTTTTGCTTAGGGCTGCACACACAGATATAAACACACACACACATGTACACGTACACACACTCTAACCAACCTTGAAAATAATAAATCCTCTTTGCTCCTTTTTGCAAACAAATTAAGGTTATTAAGCTCATTAAAATATGTACTGTTATCCTTCCAAATTGTCAATAATATTATCTTACATATTATTTTTGCAATAAAATTGTCTCTTATCAAGGGAAGTGGATACATTATAATGTACTAAAGAAGACAATATGCATCAAGTGTTCATACCATGCCTGACACATAATAGGACTCAAATGGTAGTTAGTTAGGTTTAGAGTGTGATGATCAGGGAAGTTAAGGTACTTGCCTCAAATAACTCAGTTCTTGAGAGAGAAGGAATTTGAACCCACATATTACTATTCTGAAGCCCTACTATTCCTATTTATGAAGCCACATCTTAAATTCTATCCACATCATCCCACTGGTCTAACGTTTTGGTTTCTGTTTTACTATAAAATAGCACTTGAAATAGGAGTACTATTGGTTGAAAATTTTAAATGTTATTGTCATAAGAAGACAAGATCTATTAATATTAGGTAATTTATAGAATGGAGAAACATTCTATTTTTGTATATCACTCTTTGTTAATTTACTGTACTGAGGTAACCCGGCTGTGCTGTGATGCTGAAACTTGTGCCATTGGGGTGTCAAATGCCATAATGGTTTCCCAATGTGAACAGTGTTTGGTGGAGCTCCCACTTGTAAAACAGGTTTGGAAGCAGGAGTGGAAGTCACTTCTTAAACCACATGCATTATGGCAATGTGATGAACTTGGAGAAACAATAGTTATAGAAAGGCAGTAGGTCTTTCGTTTATAGAGTTGTGATGAGCTGTGCTCGACACAACAGCAATCAACAACAAAAACAACAACGTATATTATTATCATAGTTAATAATATTAAGCCTCATCACAATGACAACAGTAAAAATAACCTCCCCCAGCTCTCCCGCTATCTGCCAACTGTGTATAAACTATGTTCTGGACACAGTATTAGACATTTCACATTCATGTCCTCCTTTAAGTAAGATCTAATAGTATGTCCACTTCCTGAAGTAAAACATGACATGCATTGCAATCAGCTTGCCTTGTACATAGTAAACTGAATTTTAACGAAGAACTTGATATTGTTAAGAAAACAGCTATGAGATTCTACAGCTCTTGACTCTCCTGCTTTTTTTGGGTGATTGTTTCTTTATTCATCTGGAACTAATAACTGGTCTTAAATCCTCAAAAACAGTATCAAACAGGAAATTTGCACCCATTATGAATCAAGACCAGAACCTCATCAGAGAGCTTTCAATACATAAAATAGGGAACTAAATCTTTGACAGATAAGAACACCAATGAAGAAACCACATTCATGATGTACAAATGAGAGAATAGGGACAAGTAGGGCCAGGTTTCCTCTACCATTTTTATAGCTAAGACCATTCTGCACTTGTAAAATAGGAAATAAGCTATAGAAGTGTTTTGGATAAAAGACTGATCTTTCATTCACTGTTTGGAGTAAAGAAATAGTACTCTAATCAAGACAATTATTAAAGGCAAGATGGAAGGTGTAAGGTTTAGGATAGCAGGCTGGCATTGCTTGAGATCTCAACCAGGGAAGATTGAGATAGATTCTTATTAAAGAGAATTTTCTTGAAACTGTCTTGAAAATCAAGCCGAGGAATTACTTCCCGCAGATAAACTGCTGAAGAAAACAGAGAGGCTGTGGATGAAAGTGTCGTGTCTTAGATCAATCTGACAGCGGAAACAACTGGTTCCCTGGTACTATTTCCCAGATAAGTAATACGTTCTTATTCTGCTATCTTAGAAGTTGAAGCTACAAAAGCTACTCCTCAAGCTCAGTAACCTCAAACAACAATGGTAATAACCATATTTTCCCAACTATTGCTTTAGAAACCTATTGCATCTTTCTAGAGGTGCACACGTCTCTGTAGTCCATCTCATGCCAAATCATGGTGGATTCTTCACAATGACAAAATAACTATCTTATTTCTAAGCCACTCTCAACAAAATAGAACCAAGAGTATCCATTTTAAATTGATGTTGTTGTTGTTATGTGCCATCGAGTCATTTGCGACTCATAGCGACCCTATGTACAACAGCCCTAAACCCTGCTCTATCCTGTGCCAATCTCATTGCCTCTGACACACCCATCCCGAGTACCCCAGTCACTGAATCAATCCACCTCGTAGAGGGCCTTCCCCTCCTGCGCTGTCCCTCCACCCTCCCAGGCATGATGTCCTTCTCCAAGGACCCGTCCCTCCTGGCAACATGTCCAAAGTATGTCAGACGAAGCCCCAGAATCCTTGCCTCCAAGGAGTAGCTTGGTTTAATCCTCTCCAAGATGAATCTGTTTGTTTTCCTGGCAGTCCATGGTACATTCAGTACCCTTCTCCAGCACCACAGCTCAAAAGCATCCGCTCTCCTTCTGTCCTCCATAGTCATTGTCCAACTCTCTGATGCATAACAAGCGATTGCAAATACCATGGCCTGTATCAGGTGCACCTTAGTCTCCAGAGAGACACTGTTGCGCCTGAGTACTTTAGAGAGGTCCCTAACGGCAGACGTTCCCATCGCGATATGCTTTTTTATTTCCTGACTGCTGGTGCCAAGAGTGTTGACTGTGGAGCCGAGCAAACTGAAGCTGTGAACATTCTCAATCTCTTCATCAACCATCCTGATGTTGCCAATTTGGTCCAGTGGTGAGAATCTTTGTCTTCTTGACATTGAGCCTCAATCCATATTGAAGGCTGCAGTCCTTGACCCTTCGCAGCAAGTGCATGAGGCCCTCCTCAGTTTCAGCAAGCAGCGTTGTGTCATCTGCATAACGCAGATTGTTAATAGATCTTCCACCAATCCTGATGCCACAATTCTCCTCATAGAGCCCAGCCTCTCGGATAATCTGCTCTGCATACATGTTGAAAAGGTATGGAGACAGGATGCATCCCTGGCGTACACCCTTCCCAATTTTGAACCATGCAGTGTTACCCTGCTCTGTTCTGACTACTGCCTCTTGGTCCACGTATAGGTTTCGTATTAGCACCATTAAATGTTCTGGGATTCCCATTCTTCTCAGAGTCAGCCACAGTTTGTTATGATCCACACAGTCAAATGCCTTTGCATAATCAATGAAACACAGATAGACATTCTTCTGGTATTCCCTGCTTTCAGCCAAGATCCATCTAACATCAGCAACAATATCCCTAGTACCACGACCCCTTCTAAACCCAGCCTGGACTTCCGGCAGTTCTCTGCTGATGTGCTGTTCTAATCGTTTTTGGATAATCTTCAGTAGAATCTTGCTTGCACGTGAAATCAATGACACTGTTCTGTAGTTTCCACACTCAGTTGGGTCACCTTTCTTTGGAATGGGAACAAATATGGATCTCTTCCTGTCAGTTGGCCAAGTGGTTGTTCTCCAGATTTCTTGGCACAACTTGGTGAGCACATCCAGGGCAACATCTGTTATCTGAAATACTTCAATTGGTATACCATCTATTCCTGGGGCTTTATTTTTTGCTTTTTCCTTCAAAGCAGCTTGAACTTCTTCCTTCATCACCATAGGCTCTTGCTCATATGTTATTTCTTTAAATTCCTCTGTATCTGCCAATTCCTTTCTATATAATGACTCAGTATATTCCTTCCATCTTCTTTTAATGCTTCCTTTTAATACTTCCTTTTAAATTAGAGGAATTTTTCTCCCACACTGAAACCATCCAACAATAATGAATATGCACTGAAGTATGGTGCCAGAAGTTCACAACCATAGATAGCATGCCAGGGAAGGCTGCATTGAGAATGGGCATTTGAGTAAAAACCTACAGGAGGGAAGAGGAAAGACAGCAGGATTTTCAGGGTAAATAATTTGGTAGAGGGAGCAGGCAAGTATATGTCCTGGTGTGTTCATAGAACAAGGCCTGAGGAAAGGCCAGAAGAGCCAGCCTGGGAGAAGTCAGAGAGACCTAGTGAAAGGTCAGATGGAGGAGGGCTTTGAAGACCATTGTAAAGTTTGGATTTTATTTTGATTTAGATGGAAAACATTGGAAGATTTAGAGGAAAGGGGAATCATAATCAGATTTGTGTTGTGAACGGATAACTCCAACTGCTAGGTTTAAACAAAGCTAATGCAAAGTTTTAAACTATGACGCAAGATCATAGGCACGGAGACCGTTTATTACCTAGTTTAACAATGCCACCAATCTTGATTATTCTCAAATACCATTATTACTAACTAACCAACTTGCTAATGTGTATTTATAGTCCCCAAATCAAGAATCAAGACTCAATTATAGTCATTCGTACATATGCATCTAATAGAAAAGTAGTATCATTTCTGCAACACACACATTGCCAACTGAGGCAGAACCAGGCAACACTGCCTTTACGTTTTGGCTCTCACGCTGTAAACAATTATCTTTTTCACAGTCTATTTAGTGCGACATTTTTCACATTTTCTTAACTTTATGTTAGTGATTATACCATTAAAATGTCCCTTCAGCTTAGTGCTGAAGTGCTGTCTAGTGCTTCTAAAGACAAGAAAACTGTGAAATGTCACACAGAAAATGTGTGTTAGGTAAGCTTCATTCAGGCATGAGCTCCACAGTGCTGTTGGCTGTGAGCTCAGTGATAATGAATCAAAAATGCATATTCATATAGACAAGTACGCCTTAAACAAGATACTGTGCTTGATTTGTTGATAGGACCAGAGGCTCTCTGGGAAATTAGCCCGTCTTTTTCTCCAGGAACTAACAGTTCAGTACTTGCTAATTCAGTGTTGATGGTGACTGTATAGATCATCAGGGCTTTTGTGTCCCGGTAGGTGACAAGTTCGGTGGTCAACGGTCAACCCAAATGTTGTTGTACTTGTTATGTGCCGTCAAGTCGTTTGCGACTCATAGTGACCCTATATACAACAGCTCTAAACTCTGCTCTGTCCTGTGCCAATCCCATTGTCTCTGACACACTCATCCCGATTGCCCCAGTCACTGAATCAATCCACCTCCCAGAAGGCCTTCCCCTCCTGTGCCTGCCCTCCACCCTCCCAAGCATGATGTCCTTCTCCAGGGACCGGTCCCTCCTTACAACA
>NW_006399827.1:4762584-4767731 GCF_000299155.1 Elephantulus edwardii | reverse complement strand
GTCCTTGACCCTCAGCAGCAAGTGCTTCAAGTCCTCCTCAGTTTCAGCAAGCAGGGTTGTGTCATCTGCATAATGCAGATTGTTGATAGATCTTCTACCAATCCTGATGCCGAATTTCTCCTCCTAGAGCCCAGACTCCTGGATGATTTGTTCTGCATACAGGTTGAAAAGCTATAGAAACAGGACACATCCCTGGCATATGCCCTTCCCAATTTTGAGCCATGCAGTGTTTCCTTGCTCTGTTCTGATGACTGCTTCTTGGTTCAAGTGTAAGTTTTGCATTAGCAAGATCAAGTGTTCTGGGATGACTGTGTGGACCATAACAAACTGACTGACTCTGAGAAGAACCCAAAGGTAGGCCATTCAAAACCACCAGCTGTTCTGTGGAGAAAGATAAGTACTCTCTTCTTATGCAAATTAAAGCCTCTGAACACTCACTAGGGAGGCAGCTGTGTGTTTATTCTGACTGCAGGGAAATAGAAACTCAGATCATAGTTACTGTGAATAATAAGGCTCAGCTAGACATATAAAGCAGCTCTGGTGGCTTCACGCTAAGGAGCAGTGCTGCCATCCCAAAAGCACGGTGTTCAAATCCACCAGCTACGCCATGGGATAAAGATGGCCAATCTCCTCCTGCATGATTGCAATGCCTCTGAAAACCTGCTGAGAGGTCAGCTATGGGTCAGTTTCAACTCAGCAGTACAAAACAACATGCATGTGAATATATGGTGAAAAATACTGAACCTGGATTTTTTTTTAAAATGGATAACAGGATGCCTTTAAGCCCAGAGCAACTAAAGGCATAGAATTGTCATTTAATAAAGATCAGAAATTACAAGAGGAGTGGTCTTATGGAGTAAGATCTGGAGTTCAATTGTGGACATTTTCAGTTTTAAATGTCAGTCACACATCAAACAAAAAAGTCAAATCAAAATTATAGGTCAGTGTAAAGGACTGTACTAGAAATAAAATGTGAGTTAGCAATGTATTGATTTAAAGATTGCTTCTTTGAAATTTTCTATAAGTAACATGAACATATTAATTCATTTTGCTTAAATTCCTACAACGGGCAAAAACGTCTGAATTTATTTAGCAATTTTTGCAGCCCTATAATTCCTAGAGAGGTAGTTATCCAACATAAACTACCTCCACTTTGGAAAAACATTTTCTTGTCCTTTGAGCCTTGTCTTAATAGGATGGATACCCATCTACTCTGTGAATATGAAGAGTATTCAAGACCCTTGCTGGAGGTCCAGAGCATAGACATTTGTTGTTGGAAGGTGGTGTACCTTTGATTCTTCTCCCCTTTCCCAAGTCTTCCCTTTTCAGAGTCTTCTGTTTAATCTTTTCTGATTCAAGGTTTCCTTGTGCTGTTTCTGCATTAGAAGTAAAAAGGGGAGGGGGGGTCAATCAGGAGTCAGTACTTGCATGATCTTGATAGGCAGTACTAGCTTGATCTTGATAGCTTGATTTTCTGTTCGATTGATAGCTTGCTTTCTGATTCTCCATATACATGGAAGCACTATAGAGTCTTGAATACTATACTTTGTGCTTTAGGTTATTTTAAAGTATGGACTATTATTTTTTTTTTAATCACACATAGATTAGCCTGGGCTATTGTGGGAAGGGAATTCTAAAAGTGGGTAAATTGAAGCAATCATTCAGAAAGGAGGAAACGTAGGAATCAAAGAATGAGATTATTGTCATCAGTAGCCAAAGTAGAAAAATGGCATAAATGGTCATAAGAAGACCAAAAGCATGGCACTATCTATTTGCATGTAAACTCACTTGGTAAGACACAATTACTATTAGGGTCAGCCAAATTATATTCTTAGGCCTGAATCCTGTGGACTCAAGCTGATTTGAACAGCTGTTCAAAAGAGGCTCTGTGCTATTTGTTTGACAGATGGAGAAACTGGCACTCACTAATGCCCTATGTTGCTTTGACACAAACTGATTTCCTATTGTTAAAATATAGCTTGCAATATCAACTGTGAACAGCTTTGACAATCTGAACTTCTTCAGTGCTGACATCCTAAGGAAGAACTTTTGACAATTGAAGATCCTCATTAGAAAAACTGTCACCATTATTGTAACTAATGTCCCCTTATTATCTTCTTCCAAAAGAAAATTGAGAAGTGGGGAACTCTGGATCACGTCTACATTCCCATTGTTCAAAGGAGATTGTTAGTCACCTTTGTCTCTGATTGTCATTATGTGAAGCTGATCTCCCCTACCTTCGGAAATAAAGGGGATGATTGCAATTTATTCACAAGAAGGAATTTGTAAGATGCATAATGTTTGTAGAAACAGCTGTTTCTCTTTATTATGGCATATGCATTCTTTCATTGCTTAGGAAGTTAGCTGGGAGATGCCATTAATGTTGCATTGAATGAAACAAATATGGTGGTTATTACTACTTCTAAATAATTTTTCTCTAATTGTTTCTGAAGAAGAAAGTAAAACTGCCTTAAAATAATTTCTCATCAGGGCAAACAAGATAGCAGACAAACGCAAATGAAGCCATTCAGCCAGAAAAATCTAGACAAAATGTATGAGAATTAATAATGCACTAATTGAAAACCAATTTACGTTTCTGTGAGAACTTCTAGTGCAAGTTCAAAAACAGAGGTTTAGGGAGTAAATATCTTCCAAAATTTGGATTAAGATATTTATTGTTGTCAATGTGCTCCAATAACCTTCATTATGTCAATATTCAGAAAGCAGGATTCAGGGGTAGATACATAGGACAATATTTCGGTAAGTGAAGTTTGGAGATGGAGTAATTTGTTCATTTTACTCATTTCTTACTTTCTTTTAAATTTTTTTTATTTCCATTAATTCATTATTGCACCCTTTCCTCTCTGCCCACCCCTCCCCTCAGTTTGCTTTTGTCTTTGACAAGTAAAAAATAATTCTTTCATTTTTATACGTCCCCCCGACCAAGTCCACTCCACTATGCAGGTTTCATTATGGACTCTTGTCATGACAATAACACCTAATCATATATTCCTTCTAAACAGTATTCTCTCTCATCTGTTTCAATGCAGTATAGACTATTTATCCCCTCTTAGTTTTTCCCCAACTCCAATGTCAGTCCTGTTTTACAGCAGCAGCACTATGGAGTATTTGTCCTTTTGTAACTGAGATATTTTACTCAGCATAATGTCCTCCAGAGTCACCCATTTAGTAAAATATCTCATGAGTTCCTTGTTTTTCAGTGCAGCATAGTATTCTGTTGTGTGAATATACCACAGCTTCTCTATCCATTCATTTGTTGATGGGTTCTTGTGTTTCCAAATCTTTGCTATTGTGAACAAAGCAGCAATAAACATGGTGTGCATATTTCTGCTTGGGTGGCAGTTATGGTTTCTATAAGGTATATTCTCAGTAGAGAAATTGCTGGGCCAAATTCTATTTCCAACTTTTTGAGAAAGGGCCATACTGCCTTCCATGGTGGTTCCACCATTTTATACTCCCACCAACAGTGAATAAGAGTTCCAGTTTTCCCACAGTCTTGCCAGCATTTGCTGTTTGCTGCTTTTTTGAATCTTTGCTTTTTTTACTGGGGTGAGATGATATTTCATAGCTGTTTTGATTTGCATCTCTCTTAAATCAAGGGATTTTGACCACTTCTTCATGTGTTGTTCACCATCTGAATTTCTTCTTTGGTGAAATGTCTGTTCATATCCTGTGCCTATTTTTCAATTGGATTGTTTACGTTTATCTTGTGGTACTCGAATATTCTATAAATTCTAGATATTAGTCCCTTATCTGGCATGTCATTGCCAAATATTCTTTTTCCCCAGTCTGTGGTTTCCCTTTTTACCCTGTTGGAGAAATTTTTGGATGTGCAAAGGGATTTTATTCTTAGAAGGTCTCATTCATCTATTTTATTCTCTCCTGATTGTAGTTTTTCCAGGATGCTTGGAAAACTGTTTATGTTGTGGATTAGGGTTTCTAGAGTTCTTCCAAGCTTCTCTCTAATGAAGTTAATAGTCCTTGGTTTTAGTCCTAAGTCCTTGATCCACTTTGAGATGGTTTTTGTTTATGGAATGAGGTGTGGATCTTGCATAAGTTTTTTACAGATAGTTTTCCTATTTTGCCATCACCACTTGTTTAAAAGGCTGTTATTTCACCACTTAACTGATTTCATCTCTTGTCAAAAATCAGTTGACCATAGGTAGACGGGCTCATTTCTGGATTCTGAATTCTATTCCATTGATCTATGTGTCTGTCATTGTACCAGTACCATGATGTCTTGACCACCACGGCTGTGTAGTAGGATTTGAAATCAGGGAGTGAGATGCCTCCTACCTTGTTTCTCTTTTTAAGGAGTGCTTTGCTTATTCAGGCTTTTTTCTATTCCAAATGAAATTGGAGATTGCATTTTCCATCTCATTGACGAATGGAATTGGTAATTGTATTGGGATTGTATTGAACGTGTAAATTGCTTTGGCAGTATTGTCATTTTCACAATATTGAGTGTTCCTATCCACAAGCAAGGAATATTCTTCCATTTCTTCAGGTCTCCTTTTGTTTCTTGTAGTAATGTTTTATAATTTTCTTTGACTAGATCCTTTGCTTCTGGTAAGGTTTACTCCCAAGTATTTAGTCTTGTGATTAGGTATTATGAAGGGTATTGTTTTTCTTAGCTGCAGCTCTATGTTTTCTTTCTCACTGTAGAGAAATCCAACTAATTTTTATATGTTGATCTTGTATCCTGCCACTTTGCTGAATTGGTCAACTATGTCCAGTATTTTTCTTGCTGAGTCTTTAGAGTTTTCTAACTATACTATCATCTGATCTGCATATAAAGATAATTTTACCTTCTCTTTGCCAATTTGGATACCTCTTATTTCCTTCACTTGTCTTATTGTTATCGCTTAGACTTCCAATACAATATTGAATAAGAGAGGAGATAATGAGCATCCTTTCCTAGTTCCTGTTCTCAAAGGGAATGCCTTTAATCTCTCTCCATTGAGAACAATGTTGGCTTTCAGGTTTGCATATATATTGTTTACTATGTTGAAGATAGATGTGAAGGGAGGGGGTAGAAGTGGATGGCTATCCTGCGGGATGGTGAAGCAGGAAATAAGTGCATAAAGGTGCATGTGAGAAAGGCAGGGACAACACTGACACTAAAG
>NW_006399827.1:4744229-4759494 GCF_000299155.1 Elephantulus edwardii | reverse complement strand
GGGAGTGTCAAAGACAGTGCGATTGGCACAGGACAGAGCGGAGTTTAGGGCTGTTGTACATAGGGTCGCTATGAGTCGCAGGCGACTCGACAGCACATAACAACAACAACAACAACAACATGTTGAAGAAATTCCCTACTAATCCTATTGTTGAGTGTTTTAATCAGGAAAGGGTGTTAGATCTTGTCAAAGGCCTTTTCTGCATCTATTGAAAGGCTAATCAATTGAATGAATAATGCTATCTCACAAATATGTAATGGTATCATTTTTTTCTTTATTCCAATGCAAAAAGTTTAGCAACCTGAATGGAAGTATAGCTTGCTAACTAGAAGCTGTTGTTATTACGTGCCATCAAGTCAAGGATGACTCATAGTGACTCTGTGAACAACAGATCTGAACCCCTTCCTATCTTTTGACAATCTCACAATCTCTGACACACTTAGCCCATTGTTACAGTCACTATGACAATGTACCTGGCCGAGAGTCTTCCTCTCCTTCACCATTCCTCCACTTTTCTAAGTGTGATATTATTCTCTCAGGAATTACCTAGCAACATGCCCAGAGTATGTGAGATAAAGCTTTGCCGTCTTTGCCTCCAAGGAACACTCTGGTTGTACCTTCTCCAAGACATACATAATAAGCATGTTCTTTTGGCAGTTCCTGGGATATCCAGTACTCTAACATCACAGCTCAAAGGCATCAATTTTTATTCTGTCATCTTTATTCATCACCAAGCAATCAGTAGCATAGCAAGTGATTGAAAAGGCCATGGTCTGAATCAGCATACCTTAGTCCTCAAACTAACATCATTGTTCCTCAGTGATTTGGAGAGGACCCTGATTTCAGACTCACCCAGCACAATACATTTCCTGATCTCTTAATTGCTGGTACCAAAAGTATAGTGTTTGTGGATCCAAGTAAGATGAAGTAGTTGACAATTTCAATTTTTTTTCTCCATCTATCATGGTGTTATCCATTGGTCTAGTTGTGAGAATTTTTGTTTCCTTAACATTGAGATGCAAAACATGCTGAAGGTGGCAGTATTTAACTTTTGCAGCAAGTAATTCAAGTCCTCCTCACCTTTGGTGAGTAAGACTGTGTCATCTGCATACTGAAGGTTATTGAAGAGCAAAATAAGAAATTTTAGTTTGGAATTAAATATCATTTGAATTACTGATCTAATTTTGATTTTTCCTTTAGTCCTTTAAAAATTATTTATTTATTTATATATACATATTAAGGCTGTCTAGCTATCTGATATTACATTTTTCAAGAAAACAATTTAAAAAGCTGAATAAATGATATTTTCAAAAGCTCTTCTTAAAAGCATGCAAAAATTGGCACCAAAAAACCCCCCACCACACCAAAATATATATTAAATTGAAAACTGTGAGAATCTATACACTGCTCTTGCCCTAAAGCCATGCACCACATCTGAGGAACAAGATCATCATTTTCTATATCTCATGGGGAAGAGACAGAAGACAAAATTTAAATCTAAAAGGAGAAGATTCTCCTATAAAAATGGAATGCCAAATGGCTAGACCTCCAGCATGAGAATGAATCAAGTAAAAGTGCTTTGGTCCCGAGCAGATGACATGATCCTTGAAAAATTATAAACACAAAGCCGAGCCTCATGGAAATTTCCAGCAAATTCACTTTACTCAGGTAGCCTTCGACATCTAAACCCATCAACAACACGTAGAAGGAGCTGTATAGATGGAAAAGGTTTGAGGGATTTGACTAAAACAAAACAAATCCTTTCTGGAAGAATGCACTCAGATTTCAGGAAATTCCCACAGATACACAGATCATTTTCTAATGAAAACAAGCCCTTCAGATTAAAAATTCCCTCATCACACAAGAAACAAAGCATTATGCTCAAGAATAAAACCCCTTAAAAAGTATACAGGGAATGTAGATAGTCGAAAGAACTGACACAGACTATTAAATAGCCTTGTTTTCTATGGTGAGAGCAAATGTAAGTTGCAACTTGAAAACAACACAAAAACTTCAGGAAATAGCAAACTACGAATAATTACAAGCAGATTTGAAAACACAGCCAAATAGAATTTCTGGTACTGAAAGTTACAATTATTTGATAATGACTACGCATCCAGCTGTGATGAGATAACTTGTGATGATACTCCTGGAAAGAATAAACAGGGGGAAAAAGATCCAGATAAAAGATGAACATCTGTATAAAACCTTTGGAGAACTGCCAACGTCACAGGAAAAGAATGAGCAGAATTCGAGAGTGTAGGGAATTACAGAGAAAACAGGTGACATTTGTAATTGCTTTTTTTTTCCACTGGAGGTAATTGAAGGGTTGTCAGTGGGATGAGGATGTGGGAGGTTGGGATGAGAGGCAGGCAGGTGACGCTGTTGCTGTTAGCTGCCATCAAGTCAGGTACGACCCATAGCAACCTTACAAGGAGCAGATGTGAGCCCTGACCTAGCCTGTACGATCCTCACAGTCTCTGACACACTTGGGCCCATTACTGCACCCACTGTGTCGTCTATCTGGGTGAGGGTCTGTCTTTTTCTACATATATATTTTTTGCATGGCTCTTTTCAATTTATTGCATGAGTTACACTAGTCCAAGTTAAAAGTGGACTCCAAATGGTTACATTATAGAAGCTGTAAAGTTTTAAGCTTGAGACAAGGGACAGATGGGAAATTTTCTACTCATTGCAAGAAAATACTCATTTAAGCTTCAGTGAGTCTCAAGCACTTAAAACCCATGAACCTTCAGCTGGTCGTCCTCAGCCAGTCCAATCTCTACAAGAAATTGGCATATGGTCTTGAGCTGGTCACCCTGTGGCTGAATTACTTCTCCATATTCTGGATTCTCAATTACAGCATCATGGGAGGCACATTTCTTCTTAAACACCTTCACCAGTTTTTTTATTGTAATCATCAGTGATCCCTTGGGCAGTTGTAAGCATCTTCCTGCCTTTTTTCTGCTGAATTCTTATGTGGATATAACCCCTCGGTCCCAGCAAGAGGCAGGTCATCACCCTTACTTGCATCAGCAAAAAGGTCCAAAGAGTGGAGGTTCTGGATAGTGGACACAGGATACCGTGGAAACAACCTGGGCTGCAGAAGGCGGTGGCAGGAGAAGGCGGCGAGGGGCCGACGGAGAGTCAGAAAGCAAGGGGTTTTTGAGGGGGAGGCAGCTGAGTCCTTGGCAGTGGCTCAATGATTGGGGCCCGAGGGTCTTTCCTTCCAAGCACGATTTCCTTCTCCAAGAAACATTCCCAGAGTATGTGAGGTGAAGCCTTGTCCTTGTTGCCTCCCAGGGAGCACTCTGCTGGCACTTTCTCCAAACCAACCTGTTCTTTGGGTCGCCCTTGGGATATTCAGTGCTTTTCTTCAGCACCACAGCACAAAGGCATCAATTCTGCTTCTGTCATCCTTATTCATAGGTAGATTCTAGGTGGAGAGAAATGGTAAAATTAGAAGAGCATTTAGACAACTTGTGAGATATTAGGAGTTAAGATCTCCCTAAATAAGAAAACCTCCTTCATTGCCAATAAGTCTTCTATGACCCATGTTGTGGTGTTGGTGGTGGTGGTTGAATACTGGGCAGTCAGAACTAATAGCCAACCCTCCAGTGAGTTTCCAGGGGTAACTCACATGGGAGGAGTAAATCACATGGGAGGAGGTTGTTCTTCTTTCCCCAACAGAGCAACAAATCACGTACCTTTGGTTTGGCAAAGCAATTCCTTACCACTAAGCCACCAGAGCAACCTATAAGATGGAATAAAACTGTCTTACCAGATTTCCAGCACCACAGCTCAAAGGCATCTACTCTCCTGTCCTCCCTAGTCATTGTCCAACTCTCTGATGCTGTGGTGCTGGAGAAGAGTACTGAATGTACCATGGACTGCCAGGAAAACAAACAGATTCATCCTGGAGAGGATTAAACCAAGCAACTCCTTGGGGGCAAGGATTCTGGGGCTTTGTCTGACATACTTTGGACGTTGCCAGGAGGGACAGGTCCTTGAAGAGGGACATCATGCTTGTGAGGGTGGTGGGACAGCGCAGGAGGGGAAGACCCTCTATGAGATGGATTGATTTGGTGACTGGGGTAATCGGGATGGGTGTGTCAGAGGCAGTGCGGTTGGCGCAGGATAGAGCAGGGTTTAGGGCTGTTGTGCATAGGGTCGCTATGAATCGCAAACGACTCGACGGCACATAACAACAACAACAACAGCCACCAGATTTCCAAGTCTATATAAACGGGAGCAGACTGCCTCATGTATCTCTGCACGGGAGGTGATAGATCTTAAATGAGATCCTTTAATTAGCAGACCCAGATTTAACCAACTATATCACCAATCCCCCTTTAAGTGTGAGAGAGACAAAACTAAACCTAGCAAGGGTCAATGTTTCTCTCAAGAAATATGTGGAATCTTCATTTCACAGACTTTGGGCTTGTTGTTTGGAGGGGGCAATCTCTGGAGGAGGATGTCAGATTTGGAAAGGCGGGGTGGGGTCAAAACAAAGGAGAAGAATCATCTTAACAAGATGACAGATTAACACATTGACTCTAACAATGGCCTCAAGTATATTGGAGATGATGAGGATGACACGAGATAAGACAAGTTCATGGCCTTTTTACATATGGTCGCTATGAATTCCAGTTGCCCTGACAGCACGTAACTTTTTCCTCCACATTGAGTAGGTTCCCTGGCATATTACTCAAATCTCTGTTTACTGGAAGGACTTTCCTCATGGTTCTTTCAGTACCATTCCTGGGCCAGCTGCTAGCGCAGTGGCAGTCCATTTTCCACCAGCACTGACAAGTAAGCCAGGGGGGAAAAAAATCTGTGAACTAGGACTTAAATTGGTCCTTATTTGTTTTTTAAAAAAAATGGTCAAGAGAGTAGAATATAACTTAAGAAAATAGGAAAAATAAATAACGGTGAAGTTTGTAGGAACAATGACTGAATATTTCTAAATTTGATAAAAAATATAGAATCCTACATACTATGACCGGCGTCATGCAGATGACACAACCTTGCTTGCTGAAAGTGAGAAGGACTTAAAGTACTTATTGCAGAAGATAAAGAAATGCAGTTTTCAGTGTGGATTGCATCTCAATGTCAAGAAAACAAAGATTCTTACTAATGGACCTATAGGCAGCGTCATGAATGGATGGAGGTTGAAACTGTTAATAGCTTCCTCTTGCTTGGATCCACAATTAATACATTTGGTACAACAGTCAGGAAACAAGGAGAGCACTTGGAAAATCTGCAGTTAGGGACCTCTCTAAAGTATTGAGTAATGATGTCGGTTTAAGGACTAAGTCATGTCTGGTTCAGGCCATAGTCTTTCTAATCACTTGCTGTGCAGCTGAGGTCTGGGCAATAAATAAGGATGGCAGAAAAATAATTGATGCCTTTGAGTTGTGGTATTAGAGAAGAGCACTGAACATCCCGTGTATGACCAAGAGAACAGATATGTCTTAGAGAAGGTGAAGCCAGAATGCTCTTTGGAGGCAAAAATTATGAGGCATGTGGCTCGGAGAGGCTATTTCTTATAAAGGAACATGATACTGGGAAGTGTGGAGGGTTGGTGAAGGAGAGGAAGATCCTCAACCAGGGGGTATTACACAGTGGCTGCCGCAATGGGCTGTTGTGTGTTGGGAAGTGTGAAGATGGTGCAGGATATAACAGGGTTCAGATCTTTTATTCATAGGTTCGCTATGAGTTGTATTCAACTCAATGGCACCAAATAATAACAACACAAAGCATGAAACTCAATGAACCCTAAATAGGTAACTATAAATAGTATCCCATAAAGTTATACAATAGGCTATTAAGGCAGATATCTTAATAGCAGCTAGAACATGAAGAGATAGAGCGAATAATACACACAGGGAAACAATGATATCTGACTTCTCATCAGAAGTAATAGTGAGGAAACAGTAAAAAGAAATGCATTAAGTGCTTACAAGAGTGTTGTTATTGATCAAATATAGCCACATATTCTTTACCATTTTCTTGTGGGAGAGATAAAGTTTATGTCAATTGTCTTTGAATCTTTGCTGGAACTGTTCTTACTCCCCCCTGAAAGCCTGGTTCTAATGCTATGAGATGCCCATCCCATAGCTGTGAATGATATCTCCACTCAAAAGCTCAGCTGAACTTCCATCCAACAGCCAGCAAAAACAGCCATCCGTATGATGGGATTATCTAGGACTTTGAAATATACTTTATTTTTTTTTAATATCTAGAATTATATTTTATTAATTTTCATAAACATTTACAGAGATTTTGGGCTTCCACTCATTCACTGTTGCACTATTCTCTCTACCCTCCTCCCAGTTTGTTCTTGTCCAAATGCCACAGTGCTTGTCAAAGCCAGTTCTGATTAATCTTCTTTGTCAGTGTGTCCTTTGCCATTCCCTATCACTCCTCCCTGAGAGAGACTTCACCCTGAGTCATAAGGAAAAGGGGACGGCGTATTCTCTTAGCTACTTCCTGCTGAAAAGGGACGCTGTGGGTTTCAGGGTGAAGATCTTCTCTCACTACTCTAAAGGGCCCCTTTGGCAGTAGGAAACACATAGACTATTATGGAGATTGATTTTGGAATTCAGATGCACTCTTATTGATTGTGCTTGGCTGTACATGTACATATCCTTCAAGATGTATCATGGGGGTGTTGCAACCTAGAAGACACAAATTTGACTAACAAGTTATAAATACATGAGTCCAAAAATTATGGAAAAGTAAAAGAAAAGATTCTTTCATTGTTTTACAAACCCTCCCCCAGGTCCCCTCCACCATGCAGCCCTCGCTCTAGTCTCCTGTGATGACAGAAATACCCAGTTACATCTCTCTTTTAGACGGTTCTCTCCCTCCTCTGTTTCAGTGCAGTATACATTATTGAACCCATCTTACTCAGTGTCTCCCTAACCCCAAGGACAGTCCCATTCTACAACAGTGGCATCATGTAATATTTGTCCTTTTGTGACTGGGATATTTTACTCAGCATAATGTTCTCCAGAGTCAACCATTTTGAATAATATTGCATGAGTTCCTTGTTTTTTAATGCAGCATAGTATTCCGTTGTGCGAATATACCACAGCTTCTCTAGCCATTCGTTTGTTGATGGGCACTTAGGTTGTTTCCAACTCCTTGCTATTGTGAACAAAGCTGCAATGAACATGGGTGTGCATATATCTGCTTGGATGTCAGCTATGGTCTCTTCAGGGTATATTCCCAGTAGTGGAATTGCTGGGTCAAATGGTATCTCTATTTGCAACTTTTTGAGAAAGCGCCATACTGCTTTCCACAGGGGTTGCACCATTTTACACTCCCACCAACAGTGAAGAAGGGTTCCAGTTTCTCCACAACCTCGCCAGCATTTGTTGCTTGCTGTTCTGTTAAATTTTGCTATTTTGACTGGGGTGAAATGATATCTCATAGTTGTTTTAATTTGCATCTCTCTTAGGGCTAGGGATTTTGAGCATTTCTTCATGTGTTTGTTAGCCATCTGAATGTCGTCTTCGGTGAAGTGCCTGTTCATATCCTGTGCCCATATACTTTAAAACCCAGACTGGAGTAGCCCTGGCTGACTTCAAGGTAACAGACTGTCCAGCTGAGTTTCCTCAACTTACAAAAATCACAGCACAATAAAATGAGTTGTTGTTTTAAAGGCAGTAAGTTTTCTCGCTACACAATAATAATAATTCATGAAAACCTTTCCCAACTTGGAATTCTAAGTAAAAATATCTTTCAAAAGTAAAAGTGAAATAGTTGTTGTTGTTGTTAAGTGCTGTTGAGTCGCAGGTGACTCATAGCGACCCTATGAAGGAGAGTCCTCAATCCTTGGGTGCCTTTCATCCTCTCATCCTCTCTCCAGAGGCAAGCTATTATGGAAGTGGATGCCACTCCTCCTTCCACGCTTGTTTTAATCGGGGAGCTCCACCCCACTCTCTGTCCGCACTGGGTAACCAGCCATTAATGCATTTGATACATCAGTGTCACAGTGTTCAGCCTCACAGCAACCACAAGTGAACACTGTATAGCAATTTGTACACCAGGACTATACGACCTAGAGGAATGTCTGAACAAAAACAATGAAAGACAGGCCCAAGGGCCGCAGATTAAAAGTCACCCAACTTCGGCTTGGTAGCATCGGCTTCTGTCCACTGGGCCAGCTGATCTCTCTCTCTATGTTGTTGTTAAGGGTTATAAAGTGTGATTTGATGGAAGCTGGGGTGGGGGGAGACCAATATTGTAATAAACAATAGATAGTCAGCATGCTGAAGAGCAATGACATCAGATGAAAACCTCTGGTCAAAAGGAAAGAATTCTAGTTGTTTTGTACCATTAACCTGGAACTGACTCATACATAGCTGACTTTCCAGCTGGTTTTTCAAGGAAGTATATCACGTTGAAAGAGATTGCAAATCTTTCTCCCATGGAGCAGAGTGAATTCGAACGTCTTTGTGAAGGCAGTGCAGCTCCTTAGCTAATCCACCAAGGGCTCAGTAAAGCAAACATACAAATATTATTTTATGAAGAAAACATCTACTGATATTGAAAGTTGCCTCAAGGAAGCAAGGAGAAAATTTCTCGAAAAATGGAAATTTCATATCTTGTTTTGTGTGTTGGCTTCATGAGTATATAATATGTCTTGCAACTTATTAAATTTTAAAATTAATATTTTCTATTTTATGTGAGTAAATTTCACCTCCATTTAAAAAAAATAAGATGAAATTGAACTTTGTGTATAGATTTCAGATAGGCTAAGATTTATTTGTAAAAGACAAAAGTGACACCTCTCACAGCTATAGTTAGATTTCAAACAGTACTTCAAAAATTGGTATTATGCAAAAATGAAAGTTGGCTACATTAAATCACAAAATTGAAGATGATGACATCATTCTAAAACTGCCGAAGTACATTGCTATGTAAATGCCAAACCATTTGAGAGTCATGGCTTAGCCAAGCTAAAATAGAATCTTAATCATCGCAGATACCATGATAACTCTTACCTCACATCTCAATATTTGTTACTCTTAGACATACATCATTAAATAACAGCTATTTTACTATTGTGCAGTAAAATAGAGCGTGCTTTAGTGGTACCATCAGTTAGGAGTTATGCTGCCTACCCTAAGGCAGCCAGCGGCTTTCCAGTGGTTCAAACCTACCAGTCACTTTCTAAGAGAAAGATGTACAATCTCCTCCTGTGTGATTTACAGCCTACAAAACCCTGCTAGAGGGTCATCTATAAGTTGTTTTGACTCAACAGCATGGTTTTTAGTTGTCTCAGGATTTCTTTTCTTTTGGGAGGGGTGGGTTTCTTATGTTTGAATTTTATTTAAATTTTTTAAAAACGTCACTAATATTGTAAGTGCAAAACATCAAACAGTAAAAATTCCCAAAAGTAAAGAATAGGTGTGTAGAGTTTGGGAAACATTTTTCATGCCTTATGGCAGGAAAGAATTTTTTTTTTTTTAGGAAAGAATTTCTTAACGAAGGCACAGTAAGCAATAACCATGAAAGCTGATGATAAAGGTTTATTCTTTACATAAAAACCTTCTACATGAGATTATGATAGACATATCCTCCTGTGTGATTAAGAAACTCAGACACCCAATAAAGGGTTAGCTAAGAGTCTGTTACAAATCAAAAGCAGTGAGTTTTATTCAGGATATTATAAAGAGCAAAATAACTAGGATGTAAGAAATAAAAATATTAATGAAATAACAAACCAATATCAAAATACATAACCAAGCAGGACAGAGAATTTCACAAATAAGGAAATTTAGAGGACTATAAGTAAAAACGTATTTATCTACATTAATAATTAGGAAACTAATTACAAAAGCAACTGTTATACAAATACAAACTGACTAGACTAGCAAAAAGATATCTGGCAAAATTAATTTTTGCCATGGAGTTAGAGCAAAGGGAATGAATTCAAACTACCATTAAATGGTTTCTAATTATGTATTCAAGTTGAATGTGTGCAAAATGCTCTATCTATGCATTTCTACTGTTAGATAGATGACCCAATGAAATCCTATCTGAGAACAAATACAAGCATATTCATGACATCATTGTTGACGTTGCCGTTGTTGTGTACCGTTGAGTTGGAACCGACCGATAGCTGACCCTCCAGCAGGTTTTCGGAAACAGTAAGTCACCCAGGAAGAGTTTGGTCATCTTTCTCCCCCTGAGCAGTTGATAGATTCGCAGTCCATGTCTTTGGGATTGCAACATAATTTCTTACAAAATTAGTATGGATGTATCAATGAAAGTTTATCAAACTATAATTAGTTTGGAAGCTCTGGTGGCCTAGTGGTAAGTACTGGACTGACAACCCAATGTCATGTGGTTTGAATCCACTTGCTTCACTGCAGGAGAAAGATATACAATATCTTGTGGTTTACTGTGCTGCCTCTGAAAACCTGCAGAAGGTCAACTAAGAGTCAGTTTGGACTTGACAGCACATAACACAGCATTCATATGGTAAAAAGGTACACAGCAAAGATGTTAAATGCAGCTATACACGTCGAAATGAATGAATCTCACAACGCTGAGTGGAAAAAAGGAGACTAAAATACACAAATTTTCTATTTATATGAAGTTCAAATGCAACTATATTATTTATGTAAGTCTATGTAGAAGATAAAAATAGAGAGTAAAAGAAGGAAAAGAATAATGAAAGTTGGGACTATGATCACTTTTGGAGGTTTGTTCTAGACACAAGAAGGCCTTTTTAGAATTGAAACAGTACATAGGAGTTGTAGGCATGCTTCTGTATATATTTCAAAATAACCCTTAATCTGGATAGTGATGTTGGGACTGTCTCAGAGTAACTCTGAAACATTTTTAGGGGTTGGCAAACATTTCTACATTAGTTTTAGAGGAAAACTGTCTTTCAAAAAAAAGAAAGACAGTTTGAGATCATCTCGATCATTACAACAACAAAGAAAACTGGATCGAGATAATTTAAAGCATTTGCTCAAAATAGAATAACAAATGAATGTCACACAATGTCCTGGAATCCTACTGATTGGGACAATGTGACTAATCATTCTTTTCATACTAACCATGAAAAAGGCTCTAAAATCAGTTGTCAATTCTTGTCTACACTAATAATGGTACCTTTGCAATTGGAAATGGAACCTGTATCCTTTGCCCTTGGTGCTTTTCATGACATAGATCTATGTTAACCACCCAAACAAATGTCATACATTTACAGTTTCCTAGGAAACCATCATTTTTACCAAAACAGAATCTTACTAGAATAGAAAGGAATGAACAAAACAAAGAAAAGACATTTCTCAGTATTTCAAATTACTCAAATGAGCAAATGTTAATTAAAGAGACATGCACTTTGCACCACTAAGATCAGAATCCAAGAACTTTGGTGGCCTAGTGGTTAAGGAGTTGTGTTGTCAACCCAAAGGCAGACAGTTCAAATCCACTAGTTGCTCCACACAAGAAAGATGAGCAATTTCCGCCTAGGTGATTTGCAGTCTCTGAAAGCCCACTGGAAGGTCAGCTATGAATTGACTCTGACTCACAGGCACACAGCAAACAACAACTATAGAATCAGAATCATTTAGGGAACATGGCAAAGCTATAGATCGCTAAACTGTAGCTTGTGTCTAGAAGTTTAAAATCTGTAGGGATAAAATTTAGAGATTTTGATTTTCAATATGCTCTCCTGCTGAATTTTATGTTCAATAAAGTCTCAAAGTTGTATTCAAGTTCATTTTCTGGCAAGCCATGATTTATATTTTTAATCTTATATATTGCATTATTTAATGCCTTTGGCAATGAAGAGCATTAATTCCTTGTGAGGCTGTATTTATTATGATCTAGTACTTAACGCAATTAAACAAAGGTTGACCTCATGAAATCTTGCAACTAAATCCCCTCTTTTAAAATTGCCAGACCTGTGGTTTAATAAGGAGTAGCATGACCTCTTAGAGTTGCAGAAAAATGTAGGCATCAGCTAATTCAACCTCACATTTCACAGGTGGGAAAATGGAAGGCAAAGGAAAGGGAGTTAGTTGATAAGGTAACACAGAATTAATGTCTGGGTCAGACCAGAATTCAGCTGTCTTGGCCTCAGGTCACTTATTTCCTTTCTAATTTATTCCCTTCTAGGGAATTTGGATATGTAACAGTGAAAACAGAGTTCTTGTGATAAAAAAAATTTTTTTAAGTTATTTACATGTTAGTTGTTGATTTTTGTTGCATGATCTTTTTAATGTAAAATGTTCTATTATTATAATTGGTGGATATATTGTAATACCACATGTTTTCTCTAATTTTTTATTTCTATATCAATTCATTTTTTTAAAAAGAAGCTGAGGCAGCTTGCAGGGGAAAATATATAAAAATACGTTGAATAAGAAGATAAAATATCAAGAGATGAAACAATTTTTGCTTATTTGACAGTAGCTAGGTCATCAGAAGAGACTCAAAGTCCACTTAAACTATGCCCAGGCTTTTGTGTTTTCTCCTCTTTCATCAAAATATTCTGGAAATTAAAGGTGGAAAAGAAATGATATGGCACTGAAAACAGCTAGATTTAGCTGTCATTACTTCTCAAAGACAGAGAGAAATTTAAAAATGTCTACACAAACAATTTCTTCTCAGCACACTTACTTGGGCTTCTGAACCTACCACTCAGATCCTGCCCTTGTGAAGGATGCTTGTCAAGGTAAGTCTCTCCTCTCCTACTCAATTTCTGTGCAGCTTTCAATCTATTTTACAACTTCCTTCTTCAAACATGTTCTTCATTGTACTTTCATTGTCAAACTTCTTCCAACAACATTGACCACAATTGCTCTTTTTCTGTTGGGCTTCTAGAATGCTAATATCAAGGCTCAGTCCTCGTCCCCATCTATCCACACATTCTCTCCTGTTCCAGGAGATTTATGCCTGTAGCAGGTTATTAAATGTCACGTACTCATACTATTAGACCTCAGCCTTTACAAGGCTGACACGTCTACCTATTCATCCAATACATATCACATCTATACCACAAATGAACTGTTGATTTCCTTCTTTAGACATTTCCTGAGGAGCCCTCCCCACCGTTTTCATCCTTTGCCTTCCTTCACCTCTCATATCCAATCCATTAAAAATTCCTGTCAACATTACATCCAAATAGATTTCAAACACTTTTCTATAAAGCACATTTTCTCTCAAGACTGGATTGTTTCATAGTCTTCAAGTCAATTCTCAAATCCCAACCATTCATGCTACACATATCAGGTCAAATTCGTATGTTCAGTGATAAAACCAAATTATGGTATTGCTTTATTTCAAAGCTTACAATGGTTTTCAGCTTTACCTAATATGAAAAATAAACCACTTACCATACATTTTCTGGTCTCTGAACTGATTTTTTTGATCTTTGTTCTACGCATCTCTCATTTCCCACTATTTTCAAATCTCCCAGGTCTCCTTTATTCTAAACCAACTTGCCACCTTCTGTGATCTTTGTCAGCACTTTCATTCATTCACATGGCTTTTTGTCACATACTTTGGACATGTTGTTAAGAGAGACTACTTGCTGGAGAGGATTACCATACTTGGAAAGGTAAACAGTCAGCAAAAGAGAGGAAGACCCTCAAAGAGATAGATAAATACAGTGTCTGCGCCAATGAGCTCAAGAGTGTTGGAAATTATAAAAATGATGGAGGATAGGACAGGATTCAGACCTGTTGTTCACGGGGTCACTACAAGTTGTACTTGACTCAATGGCACTCAACAAACGACACCACCAGAGCTCCTGAGATCAGTTGTTTTAGGTGCCACTGAGTTGAGTACAAGATGAGTTCATAACAACCTTCCAAACCAATCTGAACCTCGTCCCATCCTGAGCCATTCTCACGATCTCTGATATATGTAAGCCCGTTTTCCCAGTCACTGTCTTGCCATCTTGTTGGGGCTCTTCTCTTTCTCTGAATCTCCCCCACAACTCCTAAGATAATAAATATAGAGATAGAATTAAGGAATCACGTGCAGGAAATTGGTGCTCTTATTGCTAGAATTTGCCAGTCTGTATCATTGTAAACCCATGGAGAGAAAGAACGGCATTAAAATCTTAGTACGGTGGTTTGAAGTCTGATATTGAAACCTTGAAGTTGGACTTAAGGCTTCTAACTAGAGAAATGTGATGTGCTTCCTCGAGTTCTCCCACACTGAAGGGTTACTGTCATTCTGTCTTCTCAGTTCTACATAAAATGTATGGAGTCTACGGCAGAAGGATCAGAATTAGTGTAGGGAGATTCTGTTTAGAAAAGCGGCCGAGCCTACTGGAGAGGAAGGTGGTGGCCTCTTCTACCAGCTTGTTAGGAGCAGTCAGGAAGGCAGTTGAACTAACACACACACTCACACACTCTCTCTCTCTCTGTGTGTGTGTGTGTGTGTGTGTGTGTGTGTGTGTGTGTGTGTGTGTGTGTGAGAGAGAGAGAGAGAGAGAGAGAGAGAGAGAGAGAGTTGTTTCTTTGTGCAAAGAAAGGGAGTTAAAAATAGAACAGTCCCTTTTAAAAATTACTATGGTCTCAGTCTCTATTGCCCTAATACTTCTAATATTTCATTTAAGAATGTCTAATACTTCAAGCAAAATTTTCAAAGCCCCTAAGCTGTGTGCACACTGAAATGTCTTCGTCATTCAGACGCTTGCCATTCAACACGTGGTTTGTAAACCGGCAGCATCAGCATCTTCTGGGAGATTTGTAACTTGAAAAGCCCTCCTGAATCAGAACCTACATTTTCATAAGATCCCTGTAAAGATAATATGCACACTAAAATGTGTCAGGTACGCCACTCTAGCACCTCACACAGGCTTCTGCAGGAGTTGCTTCAGTGGTCACCCTGCTTAGCAAACACCTGGGGACTTTGAGGACAGTAATACTAAAATCCGCACCACACTTTAGAGGTTTCCCCCCACACCCTCTATTTTTTTTGCTAAATTCTTGCAATTCAATTGGGTGAGTCTCACTCTCACCGATTTACAGATGAGGAAACTGATGCTCAGTTAAAATGGCATGTCTCAAGGCAGACAGTAACTAACACAGCCTATGTATCAAAGGGTACGAATCCTTACTGGTATCCTTGTTAGAATGGGAGAGGTCTGGCAAAAGTCTCTCTCTTCACAGCCTATGCTTACATGATGTCAGAAAGATGTGCTGTTGCTGCTGTTCAATGTAGAATTTTAAAATTCTCATGAGGGTAAAAAAAAAAAAATATCACATTCTTCAAGTCATTC
>NW_006399827.1:4736195-4744085 GCF_000299155.1 Elephantulus edwardii | reverse complement strand
GGGTTTGTGCGGGGAGAAGGGTGCAACAATGAATGAATGGAATCCCCCCCAAAAAATAAAATAAAATAAAGATAAAAATCCAATTATCACCTTATCAGCTGACATTGTAAATCTCTAGCTAAATTCCCAACAACTAAGAGATAACCTTAAAAGCACCAACTCCACATAGGAGCTTATGACCTTCCTGTTCTGAAGTTTCTCAGTACGTCTTCTCACAGTGCTAACGGGATGAAGGTGCCAAGCAGATGGACCACATTCAGATTCGGGTCCTGATTCTTATTAGCTGATGTAACTCCATGGACAAATCATTTCGCCTCCTTGTGTCACAGTAGATGCTGCTTCTAGAAGACTGCTTGCCCATCTGTACTGGTTGCTGGACGGATTCAAGATGATGAAATGTGAATTGCTTCATTTAATAGTTGACTCTACTGCAGTCAAGTCTGACTCAAGGTGACCCTCCCTTGGGTTTCCGAGGCTGCAAGTCTTAATGAGAGGGCTCTCGTGCTGTAGTGCGTAGGAGTTACGCTGCTAACCCAGACGCCAAGTCTGAGAATGCATATCCACTAGCAGCTCTGAGGGAGAAGGATGAGCAACTGCCTCCTGAGATGTAAAGCCTCAGGCATCCAATGGAGGGTCATCTGTGAGTCAGTTCCGACTCAAAGGAGCTCGGGTTTGAAATCTTAACAGAAGGCAATTGCCTCATCTTTCCACTGAGAGGTAGTTGGTGGGTTTGAACAGTCAACCTTCAAGTTAGCAGGCTACCACTTAGCCTATTATACTACCAGGATTTCTTTGGCTTCTAATAAGTAGGTTATATCATAGTTATCGTTGTTATTATCATCCACTCTAAGAAAGTTCTTTCCTCTGCCATATTGAGGAGGTTGGACTCTATAATCTTTATTTAAAGTTCTTTTATCTCTGACACCAGAAAAATTTACCTAATATTTGCATTTCTATTTACTCCATCCAAAATTCAGAGCTTGCCCTCATCTGAAAGGGGGGGATTGCACTTTTGTACAATTAAAATATGTGACTGTTTCTTGATTGAATGAGATTTCTAAGAAAACTTGGGAGAGACACACAGGGAGAAGTTATTATATTTTTATTTGAACCCTATAAATTCAATGAGATGGGCTATGCAAAAAAAAAAAAGAAAAGGGGAGAAATATGTTCTTTACAACACTGGAGTTTTAAAAGTACTTTTTATAAATCAGAAGAATGAGTATCAATAGGCGCTTACCCTGAAGGATCACAAAAGTTTAAAAAGCTAGGTGAAGCATAGTGTGTATTACATTCTGCAGGATCAGGTCTTCCAGAGAACATAGCAGCTAATAAAGGAAGGAGCCCTGATGGCATAGTAGGTTAAGTTCTGGATTGCTAATCCAAAGGTGTTTCTATATAATTCAAGTACAAGTCTAAGATTCATCCAATTGCAAGGTAGATCAATGATCTGCAATGTAAAAATACAAGTTCATTTATATGGCTTCAGCACCTTTAAACTACTGTTTATGCAATTCGGTTATGTGATCAAAGAAGAATATCCACAAATATCTGAAAAATCTTTAAAAATAGATCTTTTCTATCAAACGATGCATTTGTGAGAACACAAATTGTTCAAGACAAATAGCCTATTGCAGCCCATTCAGTGTATATGCAGATGGGTTACTTCAGGTGTTCACTATTAAGATAGGCACTTAAGAGGTTTGAGAACAAAAATAACACTCTTAACGAAAACATTTGGAAAATGTAGTTACTTTTTTATTAAAAACATGTTGTTGGCACACATAATAGATCTATTCATATATGAATTATTACATATTTAAAATATCTCTAATATGGAAATGAAGATAGATGTGAATGTCATAACTAAACTCAAACTCTTTTGGCCTCTTCAATAAATTTTAGGAGTAAGAAGGTCATGAGGCAAAAAAAACGTTTAAGGGCTGTTGCTCTACCAGAAATAAAATTATACGAGGGTGTGAAATTAATTAAAGTGCTGTGTTATTGGTGCAAGAACATTCAAGTATATCAATGAAGGAAAATAGAGTCCATAAATAGATTCATATATATGATAATTAAATACTATGATGAAGTTTGCATTTTAAATTAGAAATTATATCAGGCAGGGTCCTGACAGGAAACAGATGGCAAAGCCAAATGAAGTAATTGAAGGAATTTTAATAGGGCCCATATTCAAGGGCATGAACAGGGTTAAGGGGAATTAATAGGAATAGAGAAAGCATCACTGGGCCAGAAACAGCGAGAGCCCTTACAATCCTAGAACTGAAAAGTCAAAGTGAGGGAGTATGGAGCCTGGAGAGAGCCATGCTCTTTGGAGGAACAAGAAAAGGTTTCCAGGCAGGAAGTATAGCCTCTAACACAGCCACTTGTTAGTTGCCATAGAGTTGACTGTGACTCTAGGGACGCTCAGAACCTCGTCCCTCTCCTGAACCGTTCTTATGTGCTCCACCAAGCTGCCTAGCATATGATAATCATTAGACTATTCAGGATAGAGCCAGAGGTGCCACCGAGCCCAGCCTTCTCCCCTCCTCTGAGAGCTTGTTTGTGCTTCCTGCTGGCCAAATCTAACTGAAAACCACAGTGTGAAGGATCAATCTGATGCTGTTCATAGAACATTCTAGGGCATGGTAAGGGGCAAATAAAGATGGCTTTTTCTGTTGTTGTTGTTGTTGTTGTTATGTGCTGTCGAGTCACTTGCAACTCATAGGAACCCTGTGTACAACAGCCCTAAACTCTGCTCTGTCCTGTGCCAATCGCACCATCTCTGATACACCCATACCGAATACCCGAGTCGCTGAATCAATCCACCTCATAGAGGGCTTCCCCTCCTGTGCTGTCCCTCCACCCTCCCAAGCATGATGTCCCTCTCCAAGGACCAGTCTCTCCTCACAACATGTCGAAAGTGTGTTAGACGGAGCCTCAGAATCCTTGTCTCCAAGGAGCCACCCGGTTTGACCCTTTCCAGGATGAATCTGTTTGTTTTCCTAGCAGTCCATGGTACCCTCAATACTCTTCTCCAGCACCACAGCTCAAAGGCATCAATTCTCCATCTATCCTCCTCAGCCATTGTCCAACTCTCTGATGCTTAACAAGTGATTGAAAAGACCATGGCCGGTATCAGACGCACCTTAGTCTCCAGAGAGACATCATACATTTTAAAATATTCTTTATACAATCATTCACTTTTATTAAATCATTCATATACATTGTTTCATTGTTGCACACTTTGCTTTATACACTCACTTCTGCACATTGTGTTTTATATAATTAATTCCTTGATCTAGGACTTTTCTTCCTTGCTCCATGTCATCAAGTCTCCACTGCATCTTGTCTATTCCTTTTTACTCTCTCTCTGCCCACTGATCTCTGCTGACCTAGGGATTTCCTCTTCCTCCTTCTATATTCCTTTTCCCTTCCTTCTTTTGTAAAGTTATATATATAGTTGTTGTTATGTGCCGTCGAATCCCTTGTGAACCTCATAGTAAACCTATGTACAACAGCCCTGAAACCTGCTCTATCCTGTGCCAATTTTACTGTCTCTGACACACGTGCCCTCATTACCCCAGTCACTGTATCAATCCATCCCTTCAGAGTCTCCCTCTCTTTCTCTATCCCTCCACCCTTCCAAGCATAATGTCCCTCCTTGCAACATGTCCAAAGTATGTCAGACGAAGCCTCAGAATCCTTGCCTTCCAGGATCAGCCTGGTTTCACCCTCTCCAGGATGAACCTGTTTGTTATCCTGGCAGTCCATGGTATATTCAATACTCTTTTCCAGCACCACAGCTCACAGGCATCAATTCTCTTTCTATCATCCCTAGTCATTGTCCAACTCTCTAATGCATAGTAAGTAGTTGCAAAGACTATGGCCTGGATCAGGCACACCTTAGTCTCCAGAGTGACATCATTGCTCTTCAGTACTCTGACGAGTTCTCTGACAGCAGACTTTCCCAATGAAATTTGTGTCTTGATTTCCTAGCTGCTGGTACCAAGAATGTTGCTTGTGAAGCCAAGCAAACTAAAGTTGTAAACAATCACAATCTCTTCACCATCTATCATAATGCTACCAATCAGTCCAAGTGGTGAGAATCTTTGTTTTCTTGATGTTGAGCTTCAATCCATATTGAAGACTGCAGTCCTTGACCTTCTGCAGCAAGCGCTTCAGGTCCTCCTCTCTTTTCAGCATCTTGTTCCTATTTCTAATTTCAATAATCATGTTGTCCTTATCTCAGTTCTTCCCCTGTTGATCCTGTCTTGGTCCTTTCAGTGTTCTTTGTCTACAGTCTCCCTCTGCTCTCCCTTCCCCCCCCCAGCCCCTCAGTTCCCTCCTATTTTCACAATGATCTTATGTAATATTTGCCTTTTTGTGACTTGGGTTATTTCACTCAACATCAGGCTCTCTAGACTCTCTCATACTGTGTTGCATTTTACGAATGTTTCATTGTTTTACAGTGCTGCATAGTATTCTGTTGTGTGAATATACCACAGTGTCTCTATCTATGTTTATTGATGAGCTTTTGGGTTGTTTCCATTTTATTGCTATTTGTGAATAACAAAACTGTGCACTAAAGTGCACATATCTCCTTTCCTCTCTCAACTCTGATTTCCTTGGGATAAACACCTAACAGTGGGATAGTGGAGTTAGATAGACTTTCTAAGGTCACTTTTTTGAGGAAACACAAAACAGCCTTCCATTCTTTCCCAATGCGATTTGTCTCTTGATTTCCTGGCTGCTGGTGTTGATTGTGGAGCCAAGCAAACTAAAGTCGTTAGCAATCTCAATCTCTTCACCATCTATCATAATGCTGCCAATGGGCAAAATGATGAGAATCTTTTTCTTGAACCATTTTATACCACCACCAACCAATACCCGAGAGTTTCAATACTTGTGCATCTTCTCCAACATTTACTATTTTACTGTCCTGTTTCATGTTGCTGTTGCTATTGCTGTTGGATTAAGAAGGTGTCTCTTGATTGCTTTGATCTGCATCTTTCTAATTGCCAGTGATTTTGCACATTTCTTCATTTGTTTGTTGGCCAAACAACCTTCTTCGTGAGGAGTCTTTCCATGTCTTTCCCCCATTTTGTAATTGGGTTATCAGTCTTTTCCTTCTGGGGACCCTGCAGTATTATGTAAACATTAGGTTTGAGACCCTTGTCTGAAATGTCATTGCCCAATGTTTTTCCCCAAGTCTGTGGGATTTCTTTTCACCATACTGATAAAAGGGGTATTTTTATGCATATAGAAATTTTATTTTAAGGTGATCCTATTAATCAATTTTATCCTTTAGTGATTGTACACTTTTGACTATTTGCAAACTTGTTCATGCCAAAGACTAGGGCTTCTAAAGTTTTTCCTAATTTATCTCTGATCATCTTTATGGTTTTTGGTTTTACCCCCAGGCTTCTAATTCACTTTGAATTGTTTTTTGTATATAGTGTGAGATGCGGATCCTCTTTCAGTTTTCCACAGGGAGATGTCCAGTTTGACACTGATCATTTCCTCTCGATTTAAGGTTTAAGACTCTAGTTTTATGCCATTCTTATATATAATAATGGATTCCCTTTGTATAGATATCTAATGGTGTGATTCAGCGGATTAGATTGTGCCCAGTTAACCCAGGCGGTTTAGGTAGTGAAGGGATTTGTTGTTGTTAGGTGCATTGAATCAAGTACCACCCATAGCGACCCTAAGAACAAAAGATCTGAACCCTCTTCTATCCTGTGCCATCCTCACACTTCCTGACACACAAGAGACCATTGAAGCAGTCATTTTGTCAATCCACGTGGTTGAGGGTCTTCCTCTCCTTTAACGACCCTCCACCATTCTCAGCATCATGTTCCTCTCCAAAGAATAGCCCCTTCTAGTAACATGCCCAAACTATGTGAGGTAAAGCCTCACCATTCTTGCCTACAAAGAGCACTCTGGCTCTACTCTCTCCAAGACATATATTTGTTCTCTTGGCCGTCCGTGGGATGTTTAGTGCTCTTCTCCAATACTCAAGTCTTTTTTCTGTCATTCTTATTCATTGTCCAGCTCTCAGATGCACAGTGAGTGATTGGAAAGACCATGGCCTGAAGCAGATGCATCTTAGTCCTCAAACTGACATCATTACACCTCAATAATTTGGAGAGATTCTTAACTGAAGATTCTCCCATTGCATTGCATTTCCTTGTTTCCTGACTGCTAGTTAAGTCATTTCGTGTTCCATTATTATGTGCTTAATCTTTCTTTGATGGAATTGGAGAGGATTATCGAATGCACCTGTGATCTGGGGTAAAGGAACTAGGTAAACCACCGAAACAAACATTCCCTTATTTTAGGAGGATACAAGTTTCCTTTCCATTTGAAAAAGACTGATAGAAAAGCTCTGGTCAAGATTTTTACTTACTTAAATTAAAATGCTTTTGCTTGATATACCAACCAGTATTTGGTAGTCTGCCTATCTGTTTCATTTCTACAGAGTCTGTGACCAACTCTTGTTGGTGTTGTCAAGTTGCCTATGATTCATAGTGACCCTAGGTGCAGCAAATTTAAACCATTTCTTTTTCTATGCCACCTTCCCTCACAACCTCCACCATGCTTAAACCCATCATTTCAGTCATTGTGTCAACCCATCTGAGAGTCCTTTTTTTCTTTAACCTTCTCCTTTTCCCAGGATGATGCCTTTTTCCCCCAAGGACTGATGTGTTCTGACAACATATCCAAAATAATTAAGACTGAGTTTAACTACCCTTACCTCTAAGGAGAGCCTTGGTTGGCTTTCTCTAAGACAGATTTGTTTGTTCTTTTTTGCAGTCCAGGGATTAAGTCATATGATCAATTAGCCCTTTAATATCTCTGCATCTTGAAACATTAATAATAACTTTCATGACCAGGGTTTATTTCAGTAAATATTACTTTTATCTGTCTCTGATGATTAAGCACTATCACATGGCACCCACTATTCAAGGATCCTGTAATTCCAGTTGAAATGAGGAAATTCAACTTTTCTGTTTCTCCAGTCACCATCAAGTAGATTCCAACTCATGATGACCCCATGCATGTCAAGATGTAACTACTCTCCAGTGTTTTCAATGGGAGCAGATCACCAGGACTTCCTAACAGTTCCTTTGGGTGTACTTGAACCACCAACTTTCTGGTTAGTAATAAACTATTTAACCATTTTTGGTATCCAGGGAATCCAATTATATTATGGCATCTCCTTTTGTCCTCTATAACTTAGACAAAACAATTACCATAGAACTTGTTAATTGTGTTACTATCCTTTGTTTTCTCTCTCTCTCTCTCTCTCAACCTCTTTCTGCCCTCTGTTTCTTTCCTATCCGCCACTCTATCTATTTCATTGCCATTGAGTCAGAATCTACTCATAGCTGACCCTCCAGCCTGCTTCCTGAGGCTATCAATCACACTAGAGGGGATTACTCATCTTTCTCCAGTGATGCTGGATTCAAGCCACCTTTGTCTTAGCAGTGCAACTCCCTACAGATTATGGCACTGGTTGTTAGGTGCCATTGAGTATGATTTATAGCTTCCCCAAGAACAGCTGACCTGAACTCGGCCCTATCCTGTGCCGTCCTCATCATATCCGACACACTGGAGCTCACTGATTGCTGAAGTCACCAGGCCAATCTCTTTGGGGGTCTTTGTCTCCTTTGTTGAGTCTCCATCTTTGCAAATAGGAGGTCCCTTTCCAATGAATAGCCTTGTCTAGTTACATGTCCAAAGTCTGAGAGATGAAGCTTTGCCATCTTTGCCTCAAAGTAGCATTCTGCCTGCACTTCTTCCAAATCATATCTGTTTGTCCTTTTTTGTTTTTTTAAAGGGGTTTTTTTAAATTTTTTATTATTTTGTGTGCGTGTACCGTCA
>NW_006399827.1:4730593-4731396 GCF_000299155.1 Elephantulus edwardii | reverse complement strand
TGTCAGAGGCGGTGCGGTTGGCGCAGGATAGAGCAGGGTTTAGAGCTGTTGTGCATAGGGTCGCTATGAGTCAGAAACGACTCGATGGCACATAATAAATAATAATAATAAAATGACACATAGTATAAATGCAAGAAAAATTAAAGACTGGTTTTCCTTTGCTCCCAATTGGAAAGTATTTCAAAAGGTAAATTTAAATCCTTTGCTTTCCATTTTTTTTGCTGTGAAATATAATTTATTTCAAAGCATATGTGGAGTGACTACTATGTGAGAAGAATTATAGTCAAGCTAGAACAGTTGTTCTCATGTTTACCTGAATATCAAAGTCAACTGGGTAGTATTTTAGGCCAGAAGATGCCTAACACTCAGCTCAGGGAATCAGATCCCACTGGTGTAGGGTGAATGCCAGCAACTGATATGCTAAATACACTACTGTACAAGCTGCATAATGAATTACCATGCTAGAAATAGAGGAGTGTATCAACTCAAATCACTGCCCTCAAGGAACTGAGCCCTGAAAAAGATGAACAGATCCACAAATTCATCAAGAAAACGAAACAATATGCTTCAATAACATAACATGATACAGAAGAAATATATTACTTTCATTACCAGACAGCTCTTTGTCATTTCAAAGGATTAAGGCTTAGACGATATTTTGAATCATTAAACCAACTTTTTTTTGCGGTTTCTAGTATTCTTTTTTTACTTTTTCTTTTTTAAATTTAGGTTGTTTATTTTTCATTTCAATGAACATCTACAGAGATTTTGGGATTCCATTCATTCATTGTTGCACCCTTCTC
>NW_006399827.1:4719322-4730493 GCF_000299155.1 Elephantulus edwardii | reverse complement strand
GCGCCTCCTTCTCCAGCAGAGCATCTGGTGGATTCGAACCGTGTTCCTCTGGGATTGCAGTGCAGTGTCTTGCCACTAGGCCACCAGAGCTCCCTGTTTGTCCTTTTAGCAATCCATGAGATATTTAGCAATCTTCTCTAGCACCACAACTCAAAAGCATTGGTTCTTCTTTTATCATCCTTATTTATTATCCAGCTCTCTGATGGATAGCAGACCATAGCTGAATCAGGCACACCTTAGTGTTCAAACTGACATCATTAATTTTAGTATTTTAAAAAGATACCCGACAGCTGACTTGCCCTATGCAATACATCTCTTGATTTCCTGACAGCTGATACCAAGAGCGTTGATTGTTAATCCAAGCAGGATGGAATAATTGACAGCTTTAATCCTTTCTCCATCTATCATAATAGTGTTGGCTGGTGGTTCTGTAAGGGGGGTTCTTTGTTTTCTTGGTGTTGAAATATAAACCATACTTGATCTTCTGCAGCACTCATTTCATATCTTCCTCAGTTTGAGCAAGCAAGGTTTTGCCATTCACATAGCACAGATTACTGATGAGTTTTCTTCTGAGCCTGATGCCACATTCTTCTTCAGAGTCCAGTTTTGCAATTTGCTAAGCACATAGATTGAATAGGTATGAAGACACTCTATAACACTAACACACACCTTCTGTGGTTTTAACCCATGCAGTGTTCCCTTGCTCCATTCTTACAGCTGCTTCTTGATCTACATATACGTTTCTCATGGGCATGATGAAGTGCTCTGGGATTTCTATTCTTCTCAATGTTAGCTATAATTTGTTATGCCTTTGCATAGCCAATTAAAAAAAAGTGACTCATATGTAGTCTGGACAAGTCATTTACTAAGGAATGCAAATGTCAGCCTTTCTCTTCAGCAACAAGGTGGGGATACTTTTCATCAATCTTTAAGTAGGATTTCTTTGGAGTTCAGATTCTTGCTATTTTTTCTGTTTCTTCATAGATCTTATTGTTACTGCCTTAAAAGATATTGATTTCTCTCTGCCTATCAATCTACCTCTTTAGTTAGCTAGCTAACCTGTCTGTCTCTCTGCCCATCTGTCCATCCTTTTATCTAAAAGAATAATATGGTCAGCAGGAGGGTGACTGCATCTGACCTTTAGTAACCCCACAACATCCAAGGTTACAAAACTGATTCCTTTAACACTCCCTGCACTTAACTTCTATCAATTCTTACACCACCCATCCCCCACCTCCACACAAAGGCTCTCACTATTCTGCTACTTGGTCCACTAATCCATTTCAATGACCTTATTTTACGGGGTTTACTGAGAAACTAACAGGTAACAATTCACTTTGGGAACAGACAACAATTCTTTAGTTAGGACAGCTTCTCAGCCGGGCCCCACCCAGCAACTTGGTGAAAGTCATCTTGACTGCACCACAATATATTTTACTGACTCTTTTTTTAAAGTTTCTCTTAATCTTAGGTCCTCAGTTTGATGTTGGGTTTTTTGTGTTTTGTTTTTTATGATACACTTAAGTTTGCTTTTCTTTGTATTTATCCTGCTTGGATTTAACAAAGCTTTGTGAATATCTGACATATTTTTCCTATCCATTTTGAGAAACTTTTGATCACTCTTTCTGCTATAGTCATCTCCTCCTCTCTTATAATTCTAATTATGTTACAGTTTGTTAGTCATTATGTAACTCTATCATATGTTTTTATATCTTTCTGTCATATTGTTGTTGTTGATTGCTGTTGAGTCAAGCACGACTCATAGTGACCCTATGAACAAAAGGCCTGAAGCCTTTCTATAATGATCGTCATTTATCAAAGTTCATAGAGGTTCCAGAGGCATGTTGTATATTATAAGATAGACATATCAAAATCTTGTCTAATTTTATATCCTTTCTATCCTTAATTTCTCCTTACTTCACTCTAGGTATATTCTTCTAGTTCCTCCCATATTTTTTATTCTCTCTTAAAACATGAAATCTGTGGTTAAACTCACCATTGGTAATTTTGATTTTATTTTACCTCTAGAATTTTTATCTGGTTATCTGTGATATCTAGTTCTACTTAAATTCCAAGTCCTTTCAATTCATTCTTGCACATATTAATTTTACATTTTTAAAAATCTGTGTGTGATCCTTCTAATAGCTGTAAGTTCAATGGATTAGCTGTTACTTTGCTTTTTCCTCTAGGTTTTCAGTCAATTTTTGTCCTTTTATGTGTCTGTGATTTCTTTTTTGTAGAATACTAGATATTTACAGACTGTAGATGTTCTGCCTGGAAATTAAAGAGATAATTCAAGTTCTGAATGATGCTACTTTCTCCAGAGACTGTTTAGTTTTACTGCTGGCAAACAATTAGGCAAGGGGCTAATCATCCTATAATAATACAGAGTTGAGTTGACTCATAGGAAGGTCTTAGTTACTGTGGTTTTTTGGTCTATTTTGTGCTCACCCCACTTTTAAACAGAGGCCTGTAGGGATGTTAACTGAGAGTGTCATAGATTCACCATGACTTTCTTCTTCTTAGGGAGGGAGCTGTTCTAGTTCCCTCCCAGCATCATAAGATTTCTTAGCTTATACAGCTTCTCGTTCTCTTTTCTATAGCTTTCTAGTTAGAATTGCCACTTTGAGGCCACTGCTTTAGAACTGACAAACCTGTCAAGGAAAAAAGCAGGACAAGTGTCAGGCTGTCCTCTTCAGGTTGTCCTTTCTGCCAAGACAGGGTTTCATCAAATCCTCATCGTCATGGTGGACCGCTTTCCAGTGTCTCCACAAAGATTTTACAAAAATGGAACAAAAATCATTTCAACTCATTGTGCCACTTGCTCTCAGATGGAGGTGTGGTCCAGTGGGAACTATTCTTTCACACTTGGAAGTTGAAATTTTCATCTTCAGGTATTGATTGATTGTTTGGTTGTGTTTAGATTTGAAAATAATTGCACAACAAAATTTTGAAGACGTCCTGGATGAGAATTTAAATCCTAATTTATTTTCATATGGGCTGCTCTTGCTATGCTCTAATTGTCTTGGGAATACATGTATGAATGAGTGTGTACATATATGAAATTGCATACAGTGCATGTACACCACATACATACAGACATGTGGAGATAATGATAGATACATCACCACTCCTCGTTTTTTAAACTTTCATGTCAAAGATACTTTGATATGCTTTTTTTGAATTCCTTATTCTGGTCATAAACAGATTTACTTCTTTCAATTGAGATTTCTTTTTTTAAAAGGTTCTTCCTCATTTTCTCTTTGTTATTTTAACCATTTTCTCTTTGTGAAATCTTTTCATTTGACCTAATTATGTGCTTTTTATCTTTTCTCCTTGTTTACATCTCTTTGTCTTTGAACTTCATTTCTGGGATATTTCCTTTACTTTATATTATAAGATCTACATACTTTTGGCATTATAATTTAAATGTACATGGTTTCTTCTTATTCTGAAATTCTTTTCATAGCATTTTTGTACTGCTCCATCAAAGTGAAATCGTCTTTAATCTTGCTCAGATTGAGACTTATTTTCTTTTAAATTCTAGGTTTTTCATTTCCTTGCATAATCATTGAGTTGTAGTTTTGTGGGTTTTTATTGACCTTTTTATTTTTCAAGTTCTTAGAAGATAAAATAACAAGGAGAAAATGAGGAAGTAGCAATATTTGTCCTTCTATGACTAAGTTATTTCACTCATTGCAACGCCTGATCCAAGCCATGGTCTTTGTAATTACTTACTATGCATCAGAGAGCTGGACAATGACTAAGGATGACAGAAGAAGAATGGATGTCTTTGAGTTGTGGTGCTGGAGAAGAGTCTTGAACATACCATGGATTGCCAAGAAAACAAATAGATCTGTCTGGGAGAGGGTGAAACCAAGTTTCTCCTTGGAGGCTAGGATTTTGAAGCTTTGCTTCACATTCTTTGGGCACATGGCCAGGAAGGACCAGTCCTTGGAGAAGGACTTTATGCTCAGAGGGTGGAGGCACAAGCAGGAGAGGAAGACCTTGGATGAGATGGATTGATACAGTGACTGGGGAAATGGGAGTAGGTGTGTCAGAGTCAGTGAGACTGGCTCAGCACAGGGCAGGCTTCAGAGCTATTGTATACAGAGTCTCTATGAGTCATAGGTGACTCAGCACTTAACAACAACAATGCCATTTAGACTCTCCCATGCTGTGTGGTAGTTTATATACTTCATTATTCTTTAGTGCTACATAATATCCCATTGTGTGTAAATACACTTCCATTTTCTCTATCCATTCATTTGTTGATAGGCATCTGGGTTGTTTCCATTTTCTTACTATTGTCAATAATCCTGCAATGAACACAGGTGTAGGTATCTCCAGATATAGCTCAGCTCCAATTTCCTTGGGGCATATTCCTAGTAGTAGAATCCATTATAGGCCATATGGGATTTCTATGTTCACCTTTTGGAGTAAATGCTGTACTGCCTTCCATAACAGTTGTACCATTTTATGGTGCCCCCAGTGGTAAGTGACGATTCCAATCTCTCTGCATCCTCTCCAACATGAATTTTTTGCTGTCTTATTAAACTGTGCTATTGTTGCTGGGTTGACACAACAATAGAGAATTGTTGTTTTAGATTTTCCATGGAGTAAACCACTAATTAATTCTCTGCTAGCCTGGGAGATGTCCAAAAATTGGTAGAGAATCTGAGAGTTCACTATTTCTTGAAGTGTCTATCAATTAAAACTAATTTAACTCCTTAACTCACCATCATTTTCAGAGGCACCTGAGGTCATTTCTCTTTGACAGTTTTGTAATGCAAATTAACTTGTCTCTGTCTGCTTCCCTGTATGCTAATTAGCTTTTTTATTAGCAACAGCCAATGCTTGCAAGCCTGCTTGCTACTCCTCAACATTCAGTCCTTTCTGGTTCAACTATATAGAACTATTCAACTGTGTGGTGTATTTTATAATTTCTTCTATGTAATAGTTTAGTAATAACTGTTCCTGCATTCTATTACTCAAGGTCCTTGTACTATAGTAAAGAGGTGCAACGGGCTTGATAACAAGACACATTCAAATCTGTCTAAGAGAAAGACTTCTGTTGATTTAAAATTTATCAACATTGGGTAATATTTATACTAGAACCCCATTCTCCATTGTAACACTATCGTCTTAGTTACCTGTTTCTATAACACAAATAGCACCGAGTAGAAGTATTTAACGAACAGAAGCATTTCCTTTCACAGTTTTGGAGAGTAGAGGTCCAAACTCAGGGATCCAGTTCCAGGGGAAAGTTTTCTTTCTCTGTCAGCTCTGTAGGGAACCTGCTCATCTCCTTTCAACATCTGTGGGCTCAGGGTTCATTGGAAATCTGCATGTGCTTTGGCATCAATCTTCATCTGGGTCTAGGAGGGTATCAAGGTTCAAATGAAGGACTCTAAAGTGCAGATGAAGCACTCTGCTCCTAGTTCTTCTTTATTGATGGTAGTCAAGTCCTCTTGATTTCTTTGCTAATATTTTACTCACTCTTTCTGTTGAGTTGTAACTGACTCATGGCTGAGTCTCCAATGGCTATCTGGAGGTTCTCTATCACATAGAAAGAGGCTGTCCATCTTTCTCCTGAGGGGTCAGAAATTGGAAATATCAAAGAGTAGGAGTCATAGCAGTGAAGAAATAAAGCTCTTGGCTGTTCACAGAGCCATGGATAGTTTGAAATTGAGAATCACTGCATGGGAGAAAGATGTGGAAATCTGGTTCGCTAGAGATTATAGACATGGAAATTCTTTGGGAGAGGTGTTCTATGTCATATAGGGTTACCATGTGTCAGACTTGACTCAACAACATTAATAGAAACAAATAGAAAATTGGTCATAGTTCTAAGAAAAGAATAAGATCTAGACACTTTACGAGGAAATTTAATTTTTTTCAGTCAATACTTCCTCACAGCTGAACCAAAACAGTCCCACCAAACACTTTGACTTTAATCTCTACTACATATAAAAACAAAATAACCTGGTTCAACTTTCTAAAACTTAGACATATATACCCACATGCACAAACACACAAACACACATACGAAGTGTGAGGGAGTGGTATGTTTGGACATGTTTAATAGTTGAATCGAAACAAATAAAACAAAAAAACAAGATTAGACTTGCTGCCTCTATCAATTTCTATGGTTTAAATGTTCCCTTCATGGTTGATTTCAAGGTATCAACATGGCGGCACTGGAGTTGGGAAGAGAAGTACACAATCCATGCTTATGAGCTGGTCCATGTTGGCTTTAGCACCTAACTATGGAATCTTCAACACAAGGGGCAATTTATTATGCTGTCACAGGAATCTGTAACCACAGCTGCCAACATCACTACACACAATTAAATTTAATGTGTGCTGTCAAATGAAGAAAAATGCATAACAAGGGTTGTGGAATACTTCATACTTGCTTTGGCCCTCAGTTTATATAGTCTGTGCTACCATTCTATCTACATCTAAAACGTTTCCTCTTTGATGGGTGGAAAACAAATGAAGATGACCTTCTTGAGGCAGAGGAAAATAAATTATTAACCCTAGGGGCCACAGAAAATAAATAGGGAGGTTTTGTTCAAGCTAAAGAAAATAAATTAAACATAAAAGATGCTATTTCAGGGACAGAGATTTATCATTTTTAAAGCTGGTTGAGGGCTAGACTAATATTGCAAAGTTCCGGAGCGTAGCTCTCTACACTTCTTGTCTGAAAAGCTCATTATAAGCCAAGCTACAGCTGTCTTCTAAATTGCAAAAAAATCTTGGCAATAGTCTCATAGTTTGTCCTTTGCCTATTTGTCAAGAAATAAATTGTCCTCCTTTATGGAGTATGTCCCTGTTTTGTTTCATGCCAAAATACTTTGCATGTATGTAGTAAATTGTCCTATTTCAGCTTGGAGTCAACTTGTCAGAGTGCAGATTCAAATTCATCTTTCAGATTTTCTAAATTCCTTCTCTGAAAGTATTTTGGAGTGTGGAGTGATCTACTTTCTGTCTACATAGCCCTTACAATTATTTCTGGGGCTGATTATTGTCTCAACAAGTTTATGTTTAAATTCTTTACTTCATATGGCAACTGTTTTTCAGTATCTAGGAAGACAATGAAATAATTAAGTCTGAGGGAAAAAACATGGCACATGTGAATTTGAAAGAGAAGACCTTAATTCACCCATATTAAATATTTCTCAATTATTCTCTGGTAATTAAGAGCATCTGGACAAATTTGTACACTCAAATGTAAGAGCACAAAATTGTGATAAGTTGACAGGGCTAAAATTAATGAAAAACATTAAATTCTGTTTCTATGATTTTAGTGTGTGAACTTGTCAGTACATTTCATCTATGTGGGGTCTAGTTTTAACATCTAAATGTAGAGATAAAATTGACCAAGAATTTTCTGTGTCAAGCTCTACTCTATAGACATAGTATGTCTTTACTAAAGTACAAAGATGTCTTCTGCTTTTTGAAAAATTGCCTTATACCACTTCACTTTAACAAAAGATGCACACTGCTATTGGTTGTTGTTGGGTGCCCTCTGTTTGTCTCCGACTCATATGAATCGTACCAAACCATTGTAGCTGGACAAAATCTTTTCTACAATCTTAAGGCCAGATGTATGACATAGGTAATTGCTTTACCTGGAGTTCCAAGTTCCAGGGCCTCCACCATCTGGAGAGACAATTCCCCTACAGTTCCTAGTAAACCAGCAGTTTAAGAAATAATTTGTGTGTGACTAAGAAAACAGTTTCCAGTACACAAGCAACCTAAGATCTTTAAAAAACATTACTAACTCATGAAATACATCTCAGCATGGAGTGATTCTTCATTATCTTTCTAAGAGTAGCCATTGTTCAAGACATGAGATCACAGACTCTCCCCCATATTTTCTTTCAAGGAGGGAGGTCCATACTTCTGGGGATGTAAGTTTTTAATAAATTTATCTTTAATATTTTACCCTCAAAACAAAACCCAAAAAAGAAATATTATATTGTAATGTAAAACTACGGTTTGATAGACTTGGCCCACCATCTTTCTCACCAGCTCGGCTAATTTACATGACTATAAGCATGTAGAAGTTAAATAGGATGTAGAGATCCAAAGACAAGCAACATTCCAATCAGAGAAATTAACCATTACCTTAAGATGAGACTCAAAACAAAAGGATGCTAAAAATTTCGTTACAGAGAAGATAACCAGTAATGAAGTTAAAATATCAGCTTCATTTAACCATACTATGTGTTATAATTTAAAAATAATCCTGACCTTTATTCATGCTACCTTTCATCCTGTCCAATCCTCATAATCTCTACTGTACTTAAATCCCTTCATGCAGTCACTGTGCCAGTCCATCTCATAGCAAGACTTCCTCTCCTTCAGTGGCCCACTATTTTTCCAACTATGACATTCTTTTCCAAAGATTGGTCCTTCCTGATAGCATGCCCATAGTATGTGAGATGAAGTCTCATCTAACCAAAAAAAAGGAGAAAGAAACAAAAAAGAAACTTCGAGTCTAGTGGGAGAAGACAGGCAAATAAATCAATGATTTCTTTGTGTATTAAAAAAATACTTTGGGCACCATTTAGTTCCTCTTGTGTAAGCAGCATAATAACTGAGGTTTCAAATGATTCATTAGGTTTTTTTACTAAATGTTTTCATGCATCTTTCATTTTCCTCATTCTTCTTTGCTCTGGACAAGGAGATACTAATAACTGCATGTTGGATGACTATTCGTAAAATTTTAAGACCTTAGTCGTTACTCAACAAAGTATGATGTACACTGTAAAAAGAGGAAAGGTCAATTGGAAATCACCATATTTGATCTTTATCAACTTCACAGAGTGAAACTGTCCCCATTCATAGAATCAATAACACAAAATCAATTCCTACGAGGTCATACATGTCTTCTACGTTCACATACTTCTTTCCACTCATCTCAACACCAATCTTACTACTTTACTGGGTCCAAAATCTGATGTGATAACTCACAGATCACACAGAACCATATTATGGGAATCAAAAGTTTGAAATTCAAATTAATAACAGAATACAGGCAAGACAGCTCCCAAAATGTTCACACAGTCACTTCAGCATTGAGCTCCATGCTGTTCCCAAGTTCTCGGTCCTGTAATACTGGCTATCCACCCAACTGTCCAACAGAGTTATCAGTCTGGCCAATATTGACTCTCCACCCAATTGTCTAACAACTTTCTCAGTCCTACCACTATTGGCTTTCCCCTCCCTTGCAGTCCCATCTCACATTAATTCTCAGTTCAGCCATTGGTGCTGCTGCAGTTGCTGTCCAAAGAATGTCCTACAGTTTGCTAAGTTGGGGGAGCACTCACTTCTCTGGCTAGGGTAAGAATTATCTCTTCTAATGGGGAAGATCTTCTCTTCCTCTGCAGTTAGAGCAGTTCAATTTATTGACAAGACTAGCCAATCCTCTTGTAGAGTGTTAAGACTGGCCAATCCTTTTGTGGAATGGTAAGATAGCCAATCCCTTTGTGGATAAGCCAACATGTCTCATTTGCATAGTCCTGTCCCTCCAGATAGTCTGTTATCCATGTTATTAACGCCATAATGAGAGACAAACTCCACATATACCATCTTCTTTTTAGTCACTGCTTATCAAAGTAATATATTCAGTATTTTCTTTATTGGCTATGTTGGGCCAATTGACTTTGGTGTCCCTTGAGGAGACCTCCAAACCCAGAGTGTCATTCCCTCAAGGCATTTGTTTATAGCTAAGGAATATTCTTAACTTTTCCTGTCTGCTCTACTATACACATAGATATGTCTGTGCCATATGTAACTAGATAGATAGATAGAGATATAGAGATAGATATAGAGATGATATAGAGATACAGAGATGTAGAGATATAGAGATATAGATAAATCTTCTGGTAAAGTTACATATTTCTGTGGGTCTAGTCCACTTTGCCAAATCATACCTCCTGCCTGATCAGCTATATGTCTATCTATGTACCCACTTATAAATTTTTGTTATTATTGCTATTGCTGGTTGATGTTTATGGATATAGATATGGATATTTACCTTTGTTGCCTAAAACTCTTGTGCTTCTCTGAAAGTCTTCCTTTGCCTTCAACATTTTGTGCTAATTGCCTACCCTTCTTCCAAGTTACTATGTGACCACCATCTAGTTACTTATCTACCTTTTCTTTGCAACCTTGGTAAACAGAAAAGGATATTTCTTTCAGTATGAAAACTTCTTTCTGACTTAATATAATGGCAATCTCACACAATATTTGTCTTACTTTTAACTGATTAATTTCTCTCTGCCTAATATTCTCCAGGTGGGTTCATTCATGGTAGACCAGGAAGTCATAGGTATTATTTAATGAGGGGAAACAGCTTGCAAGGATGTGTGTTTGATATAGCTTTGATTCTTTGTTTTTAGAAATTACTATTGTTGGTCTAAGCTAGCTAGCTATTTAACAGAATGAAACATATGATGGAAGTCAAAACATAAATTTAATACACTTCATCCCCTTTCCAGCAGTGAGATTTTGAGCAGGTTATTAACTTTTCTCAGTCCCATTTCCCTCAATTGCAAAGTGAAGATAATGACATCTAGCTTAGAGAATTGGTGTGAACATTAAATAGAACATTATATTATATGCTAAGGAACCCAAGAAATAGAAGACATTCAATGAAACATTGTTGAATCTGTTACTTTATTTTACTTACTTTGGATACAAATAATGCAAATAATTAAAATTACAGATTCCAATGGGAATGTTGAATAAATGGTGAATTTTCATATTTTATAGAATTAACAAAGTAAAATATGATTAGAACCAATGAGGTTGATATTTTTGCTTGCAATAAACTAGTTTTGTATTCAGAAGGAGTTTGCATTTGGCCTCATCCAAAGATTCAAGTGATTTACTTCTAGGATTCTTTCATATACAGCCATATTGGCTGGGTATCTAAATGATGAGCTTGTGAATTAGAAACAAATCTTGGTTTCCTGAATCCTTGACTAATACTGGTTTGGTCAAATATATTTAATGGTTTTTTAAGTATTATAAAATGACACATAATCTTCTCATCTACCAAGTCCCTTCAGAAAAATATCTTCCATTGTCCAACCCATGATCTGGCAGTTTGTATCTTAAGCCTTTCTTGGCTTCTGTGATTCCAAAAACATTGA
>NW_006399827.1:4691857-4715182 GCF_000299155.1 Elephantulus edwardii | reverse complement strand
CTTACCCCCACCCCAATGCCAGCCTCATTCTACAACAGTGGCACCATATAGCATTTGTCCCTTTGTGACTGAGATACCTCACTCAGCATAATGTCTACTTTTCCTACTAGCTTATTTTAGTCTGTTTGGCTCCACAATCAGCACTCTTGGCACCAGCAGCCAGGAAATTAAAAGATGTATTGCGATGGGAAAGTCTGTTGTTAGAGACCTCTCTAAAGTACTGAAGAGCATCGGTGTCTCTCTGGAGACTAAGGTGAATCTGATACAGGCCATGGTCTTTGCAATCATTTGTTATGCATCAGAGAGTAGGACAATGACTAGGTAGGATAGAAGGAGAATTGATGCCTTTGAGCTGTGGTGCTGGAGAGGAGTATAGGGGGCACCATGGACTGCTAAGAAAACAAGCAGATTCAACCTGGAGAGGGTTAAACCGGGCTGTTCCTTGGAGGAAAGGATTCTGAGGCTTTGTCTGACATACTTTGGTCATGTTGTAAGGAGAGACAGGTCTTTGGAGAGGGACATAATGCTTGGAGGGTGGAGAGCAGGCGCAGGAGGGGAAGGCCCTTTGGGAGGTGGATTGATTCAGTGACTGGGGTAATCGGGATGGGAGTGTCAGAGACAGTGCGATTGGCACAGGACAGAGCAGAGTTTAGGGCTGCTGTACATGGGGCTGCTATGAGTCTCAGGCTACTCGACGGCACATAACAACAAAACTAGTTTATTTACAAAATTCAAATGCAAATTTAAACAAATTCTTTCCATTTCCCTCGCCCCCCCCCATCAAATTTGTACAACCCAATGATTAATCCTCCTTTCCCCCTGCACATCCACATCCCTCTGCTTCCAGCCTCTCCTACCCCTCCGGGATCGTTATACTCATTCTACAATAACGGTTTTATACAATATTTATCCTTATGAACTGAGTAAGTTCACTCAGCATAATGCTTTCCAGTCCCTCCCAAGTTAGATAATAATTTACAAAGTTATTGCTCCTGCATGTTGCATAGTATTTCATTGTGTGAATGTACCATAATTTCTCAATCTATTTGTTTATGGTTGGACATTTGAGCTGTTTCCATATTCTTGAAATGGTTAATAATGCTGTGAATATTGATGTACAAATATCAGTTTGTGCCTTAGTTCTCATTTTTCTGAGGGTGTATTCCAAGTAGTGGAATAGCTGGATCATATGGAATTTCTATGTTTAGCTTTTTGAGGAAGCGCCAAACTTCTTTCCAGAATGATTGTACCATTTTACAATCCCTCCAACAATGTGTAAGAGCTCCTTTCTCACCACATCTTCCCCAACCTTTATTTCTGTTTAACTTTGCCACTCTTATTGGAATGAGATGGTACCTCATTGTGGTTTTGATTTGCATTTCTCTTATTGCCAGTGATTTGGAGCTTTCTTTATGTGTTTGTTTGCCATTCGAATATCTTTCTCTGTGAAAATTCTTTCCATGTCTTTTGCCCATTTTGTAATTGGGTTATCCCTCTTTTTCTTGTGGAGGTCCAGGAGTATTCTGTAAGCTTTTGCTATAAGACTCATGTCTGAGATAATATTACCAAAGGTTTGTTCCCGGTCTGTAGGTTTTCTTTTCATCCTGTGGGAAAAAGGTTTTGACATGCATAGAGATTTTATCTTTAGAAGGTCCCATGCATGAATTTTATCACAAAAATCAACTTAAGGTGGATCAGAGACCTGAGAGTAAAACCCAAAACCACAACGTTCTTAAGAGACAAACTGGGATCAAGCTTAGAAGCGCTAGTCCAAGATATAAATAAACCAACTAACTTTTAAAGAATTATGTTGTCCCTGTAGTTAATCCATGTGAGGAAGAATCAGTGTCCAAAAACTCAGGCTAAAATTCTTTGTAATCACTCAAGGCATCAGAAAGAAAGAAGACTGAATAATGACTGGTTTTAATGTTTTTTCATTGAGTGAGTTAGCCCAATTAGAATATTATGAAGAATATCGGACTTTTTTTGTACTCTGTAAATATTAATGGTAATTGTAACTGTTACAAAAGGAGTGGAGAGGAGTCTCACCCTTCTTTGGTCATGGGAAGTTTTAGGATATGAGTGGGTCTTTCTCCAAAAGCATTGGAAAAGATAAAAAGCAACTAATATAGGAAAACAATGCTTAATCCAGAGATATGAAGTATTAGTGATGACATCTCAAGGACCAGAAGAACACGGGTCACCAAATACTTCCTAATGTTGTTATTGCTATTTAGATTTGTTTGAGTTTTTAAAATTATTTTATATTTGTTTGCTAACAAAGTTCCTGTATATTGTGTTTCACACTATTCTTCATTCATAATTATATTTCCTACAGTCATTCCCATGCATTATGTTTTATAAAATCAATCACCATTGGGTCTTGCCCATCATTACCCAATAATTCCAGGTCCCTGCTGGATCCATCCCATTCCCTTCAACCCCTCCCAACACCCATGTACCATCTAGTCGACCATGACTCATAGGACCCTATGCACAATAGCTCTGGACCCTGTTCTATCAGGGGCCAATTTCAATGTCTCTGACACACCTACTCTCATTACCCCAGTTCTGCATCAATCCATCTCACCCAGGGTCTTCCTCTTCTGCAATGTCCATCCACTCTTCCAAGCATGAAGCCCTTCTCCAAAGCCTGGTCCCTCCTGGCCATGTGCTCAAAATATGTGAGCCTCAAAATCCTTGCCTCCAGGGAGCAGCCTGGTTTCATGCTGTTCAGGACAGACCTGTTTTTTCTCCTGACAGTCCATGGTATGTTCAAGACTCTTCTCCAGCACCACAGTGCAAAGGCATCAATCCTTCTATCGTTTTCAGTTATTGTCCACCTCTCAGATGCATAGCAAGTAATTGCAAAGACCATGGCCTAGATCATGTGCTCCTTAATCTCTACAGTGACATTGTTGCTTTTCAGTACTCTAGAGAAGTTCCTGACAGCAGACTTTCCCAATGCAATTCATCTCTTGATTTCCTGACTGCTGGTGCCAAGAGTGTTGATTGTGAAACCAAGCAAGCTGAAGTTACCAACAAACTCAATTTCTTCTCCACCCATCATGAAACTGCTATAGTGCAGAGTAAAATTACCCCCATAGAGTTGCCAAGCCTGTAAATCTTTTCAGAAAAAGACTGCCACATCTTTCTCTTAAAGAGTAACCGGTAGATTTTAATTCCTTGATCTTTAACCAATGCATCATCAAGATGCCCATGTGATAGGCTATAACACTTCTGAAAGATTTATGTGAGGAAGCACAAGATAGAAATACTAAATTGATATGTTGTTGTTGTTAGGAGTCATTGACCACAACTCATACAGACTCTATGAGCAACAGATATGAAACTTGCACGTTTAAGTCCACTTTGGTAGACACTGTGTCAATCTATCTCATTGAGAGTCTTTCTTTCCCAGTTTGATGCTTTCTCCCCAAGGTCTGTTTCTTCCTGGCAGCATGCCTTTGCTTCTATGGCGCATTTTGGTTGTGCTTCTTCCGTGACAAATTGGTTAGTCTTTTTGGCAGTCCAAGGAACTTCAATACTCACTCAATGAATACTTTTTTAATGGCCTGGTCAGGCACTGAGTACTTTAATATGAGTTATTTAAATTCTCCTTAAAATTATGTTAAATGGGCATAACACTTTAAGTATTACAACTCAGAGACTTAAAGATTACATAAATGTAAGCAACTCCTAGCAAATACTCAGATCTGTTTGTTCCTCTGTGAACCAAAACTATAATTTTCCCTCTAAAAAATGTTAAGCCATTCTTTGAAAAACCAGTCAAAGAAATCAATTAATTGTAAGGGTGTAAATGAAGACTTTAATCATGCATAGTCAAAGACTATCTTTGAGAATCATGTATTTCCATGTGACCTAATTTCAAGTGCTCTAAAAAGCTGATGTTGTTATGCTATTATAAAAGCCTTAAAGGGTTCTAAAATTTCTGACTTAGCAGGAGATCAATAAAATTAATCAGACTTTTCCTATGCAATTAGATCCTGATAAGAGACTCTCATCCATTCTATTAAAAAAAATCATTATCATTTCATGTGTGCTATTTGCCCCCTTCATACTTCTTTAAAGTTTTCCTACTCATTAAAATTGAGGAGTTTTTAAAAATGACTACCATCATATCACTCAGAATCAATACCTTTTCACATGGCTGTGTAAGTTATATTATATTTAGGTACAATTTTAAATCCTAAAGATTTTTCCTCCACTGAAAATATATTAAATATTTGCTCATTTACAGCAGATTTACTAGTAACTTCATTTTACTCCCAAATATTTTCAGGATTTACAAATGGGCTAGAAATGTCACAGTTCCTGTGAGAAATACAATGCTAAGTTTGATATTAGTAAAGGTCTCTTAAGTAATGCAGAAGTATTTAGCTGACCAATCAATATTGAAGTATTGAACATCTTGATATATCTAATACTGGACTAGGAGTTGTAAGAAAGACATACTTCAGAAGTGGGAAAATGGACTGTGTGAGTGGATGTGAGGCATCAACACTGGGAGTCTACTCTAAGGGCTCCCAGCACACCTCTGAGGCTAATCCTCCACAATCCAGTGGACCTGGAATTCCAAGACCAGCTCAACAAACCAGGGACCAAGTAAGTGACACTGGCAAAAATGTCAAATTGTTCTGATTCTTATGTCTCTCATTTTTAAATAAGAATTAAATAATCCACATCAGCTCTAGTGGCCTAGTGGTATCTTCACTGCAATGCCAAAGGCACATGGTTCAAATCCACCAGTCAATCTCTAGGAGATGGGTGGGCAATCTCCTCCCATGCAGTTACTGCCTCTGAAAACCCACTACAGCATCAGCTACGGGTCAGTTCCAACTCAAAAGCATACAACAACAACAACAACAATCCCTTATTAAGATTCCTTTGTCCATACTTCCCCACTCTATGCTGAGCAAATAACTCAAGAAGTTGGACTATATGAAGAATTTGGCATCATGATAGGAGGAAGATTAATCAAGAACCTGCATTATGCAGATGGAACTGCACTGCTTGTTGAAAGTGAAGGAAACTTGAAGTTCTTGCTGTAGATGATCAAAGACTATAGCCTTCAACATGGATTATGTCTCAACGTCAAGAAAACAAAAATCCTTACCATCAGTCCAATAAGCAATATCATGATAGATGGGGAGAAGATTGACAAGGTCAACTATTTCAATTTACCTGGATCCACAATCAACACCCAAGGTCACAGCAGCCATGAAATCAAAAGACACATGACATTGGGAAAATGCTTTCAAGGACCACTTTAAAGCACCAAAGAGCAAGGATATCAGTTTAAAGACTAAGGTGCCCCAGTTCAAGCCATAATCTTTTCAATTGTTTCCTCTGCTTCTGGAAGTTGGACAATGAACAAAGATGACAAAAAAAGCAAAAAAAACCCCTCAATGACTTTGAATTATGATGTTGGGAAAGAAAACTAAATATTCCACTGATTGTCAGTAGAGAAATTTTTCTTGGAGAAATTAAAACCAGATTGTTCCTTAGAGGCACAGACAGAGAAATTTCATGCCACGTACTTAGGGCATGTTGTCAGGAGGGTTCAGTCCTTAGAAAAAGATATCATCCTGGGAAAGGGAGGGAATCAGTGAAAGAGAGGAAGAACCTTAATGAGGTGGATTGGCACAGTGAGACTGTAACAATGGGTTTGAGCGTGGCCTAGATCATGACAATACAGCAAGGAGCTGACTCAAGAGCACTTAACAACAAGACTCTTTGTTTTTGTTGTTGCTAGGTGTTGTCAAGTCAATTTCAATTCAAAAGAAACTTATTTAACAAAGTAATTTTTACAGAAAACAATCATCAGGTCTTTCTCCAGCAGAACCACTGGATGAGTTTGAGTTACAACCTTTGAATCAACAACTGAGCGTTTAACCATTCCACTACTAGAGCTCTTTATAAGTAACTACTGGAGCTCTTTTCACAGAAATCATAAATTTCTGCATAAAAATTTTATGGACAAGGCATTTTTTATGTCACTCCCTCTGACAGTGTCATCTGCTGTGGGCAGCACCCCTGCTATCCCACAATGATGTCACTGCTGGCAGTAATTTATAACAATCACAGGAAATTGTAACAGAGCTTCTTTTCTTATGCTCCTTTCCAGAAGAATTACCTGTATTGTTTGAAATGCACCCACGTCATTGCGCTTTGCACTGGAAGCACGTCTATCACAGGCAAACTGCAAAGAGAATAAAATGATTTTGTTGGACTTAGCACTCCTTCCAAAGCTCTGGGAGTTTATCATCAAAATAAAAGCCCATTGTTCGGAGAGAGGTGAATAGCAATAACATCAAGAGTCCTGAAGAAAGATTATTCATTTGCAGTCCTGTTTGGCAGGATGTCAAATCTATGAGCTTTTTTGTGCCGGAAATGCTGAAGCCACAATATTTGGTCTGATCAATTTTCACCTCCTTGGCCTCTCCTCACCAGCCAGGCCAATTTACCACGCTGGGTCTGCCTCCAGGCTCTGCCCGCATCTTTAATAAGCCTGTTGCCTCCTTCCTTCTTGCCTCTGAGGTAACTTTGCTATGCTTGAGTGGATTCAAGATCGCGTAGAAGTAATGGAATTAGGCTGTCAGCACAGTTCTGCTTAATATGTTTTTAGTCTGCCTTTGTTGGAGGGATTCATCTTTCTTAAATCCTCAGTGCTCTTCAGCACCACCGAACAGAATAACATTAGCGTGCACTTGTCATTATATCACTAGTTAGATGTACCCTTCCTTCGCAGGAGAAAACTCAGAGCAATAGCACTCATTAGCTACTTACATTAAAGCAGTGACAAAAGCCAGGCTGGAGTGTGAAAACTCATTTACACCCACTGGAAGGGGATCATTAGCCAGCTGAGGGATTACAGCAAGCGCAAGTCTTCCATTGCAAAGGGCAAGAGGACCCCAGAGTTCCTGGTCCCCAGCTTTCAGTGCCAGCAGTAGGTATTGAGCACTTAAGGATTCTGATCCCAGAATCCAAAGAATTGTGTGACAGGACGGAAGTGATGTAATCCTAGGATTACTTCAGGGATTTCTCTTCACTTGAAGAAGGTCAAGAACATGCTGTTGATTAGAAAATGCCAAGTATGGTGATTAGCAAAGCCATCTTAAGTCTGGCACGCTTTGCTTCAAGAGTCCTTGGTGGTATGTGGGTGACATTTTTTTTTTTTTTTACTTAGAAAAAAATTTTTTTCCATGGGAAAGAGAGGTGGAGGATAGTGTGGTGGCTGCGTTTTCTGATGCAAATAAGAAATGTGCAATTAAGGGCAAAGGAAACAACACACAAAATTGCAGCACAAATGTCATAAAAACCCATCTAGTCCAAGTCGATGGCATTTAACAACAAAAGTCCAACTCACTTGTAGGCAGTGGCAGAGTGAGTTACATTAAATTTATATACAAGCAAACAAGGCTACTTCTTCCTCACATTGTCTTAGACCATGATCTTATAATCACCTTTTTCTGGGAGGGACATGGTGATTTTCTCAGTGAGGTCACTGATTTGGCCACCATTTTTAATAGTTAAAATTGTCCATTGCCTTCCAGTTAACGCTTTCCTCCTCACATTGAAACTTGACCTGAGACTCAAGGAATACCCAGGTGTTCTAACTTCTCTGTTGTTGAAGAAGGGTAGAGAGAACAGAGTGAAAAATCTAGTATCTTTTCTCCTAACCACACTCTAATTACAATCCTGTCTGTCATACTTTTTTTTCTGGCCAAAGCCTCCCTTGCCCCAGTTCCTGTCATCAAGGTCATTTTCAACAACTCTTGCTAGGCTTCTGACCAATGGAACTACCTTCTTTTTCTTTTTTTTACCAATTTTAATGTCTTTTACTTCCCTTTCTTGCCTTATTGCTCTAACTAGAATTTCCCAAACCAAGAATAAGGTTGGCTATTGGTTTTTTTGACACTGATGTGTCAAATGTGTTAATGGTTGGCTACCCAATGAGGACAGAGAGTGGGGTGGAGCTTCCCGATTAAAACAAGATTGGATACAGGAGTGGCATCCACTTCCATAATAGCTTGCCTCCAGAAACCCTATGAACCTGGAGAGAGGATGAAAGGCACCCAAGCGTCGAGGACTCTCCTTCATAGGGTCGCTATGAGTTGACTGTGAATCGACAGCACTTAACAACAACAACAATTGGTTTTTTGGAACTGCCTTCTTGAGACTGGGACTTTGCTATGAGAACTATAGTCTCAGTACCCAATTATGGCTGACCACAAGGAAACTCAAGCATCCTTCCTATCCATTACGGTAAGCTCACAGGCTACTTCACTGCTGCTGTCTCTCTCATTTCTCTCACCTGGTTCTACTTTCTCAGCCCTCTTTCTTACAATGGACTTTGGGCAAAGGTACAAGCCTCCTATCTAATCTTTGTTCATGTGATCAGCTCAGGTGATGCCATTTTCCCTTCTTATTTTGTTGTTATTGTTAGTTACTATGACTATGACTCCTAGTGACCCTATGAACAATGGGTCTGAACCTTGCCCTGTCCTGTGCCATCCTCCGCATCTCTCACACTCCTGAAACCCTTGTTTACAATCACTGTGTCAATCCTTCTTGTTGACGGTCTTCTTCTCTTTTGCAGACCCTCGACCTTTTTAAGCACAATGTTTTTATCCAAGGAACTGCCCCTCCTAATAACATGCTCAAAATAATGTGAGACAAAGCTTCCCCATCCTTGTCCCCAAAGACCATGCTGGTTACAATTTCTCCAAGTCCTATTTGTTTGTTATTTTGACAATCCATGAAATATTCATTACTCTTTCTTATAGGTACCACTAATTTATATTAACATCTTTTTAAAGTTTCTTCCATTAGTCAACTTTCAAGGAAGAGAGACCATTTTGCCAAGTGCTTCAGAGCAGCCTGGACTTCCTCCTCGTCACCATTGTCTCTTGATCATATGCTGTTTCTTGACATTCTTCTGTATCTGCCAATTCTTTTTGGCACAGGGACTCTTTACACTCCTTCCATCATTTTTTTAATACTTTCTGGATCGTTCAGTGTTCTGACCGTATTATATAAAGGAACTTTCATTTCTCTTGTATAGGATCTGAAGGCAGAAGAGGAGAACAGATTTACGTGGTTACTTTTTTTTTTTTAACATTCTGCTTCAATTGTATTGTTTAATGTATAAGTCAATGTAATCATGTACAGTAGAGGAAATTCAGGATGTACCGATGATAGCGTAAACTACCCAGTCCCCAACGAATTCATATTTTTCAGAAATAGGTAACACAACCAATGACTTAGACAGAAGTCAGCTATTTGGTGATTAACTGGAATGACTGCAGTTCAAGCAGGCTCCCGAGTGCCCTTCGGAAAGTAAGAGACCATCCACTTGGTTACTTTGGGAAATTACTTTTTAAAATTGTGAATATTTGAAAACAGGTAATTATTTCTTTTTAAAAAAATTATTTTATTACTTTTAATGAATATTTACAGAGATTTTGGATTTCTAAGGCTAGCGGTCATGTAAGGCTCTCAACTACTGTTGCTGCTTCTCAGCTCATTTAGGTACTTAATGCCTCCTTATCCCATGTATTTGATTCTTATCACCATTTAAATAAAAGAGGCAGTCTCACTTAACATCTAATTCATTGAGCTAACAATGTTCGAAGAGTATTAGCCCTGCCACCCTTTATAGTAAATTAAAAAATACATCCCTACTACTGACTCAACAATAACTCAGCTCAAATCCTGAGCTGGTGCACAAGCCGATGATGAACACCGCTGAATAAGTAAAGGTACTGAAGGCAACAGGACTCTCTGAGGAGCCTTTCAGAAGAACCGACTCCACCCCCCAACCCAGCAGAGCATCTGTTTCTGACATCTTCTCAGAAATCACAACAAACCAAGTGTGAAGGAAAATGAGGGAGGGAGAACTTGACAGGTCTGCCTTCCTTTTGGTTGAATAATCACTGCTGTCCTAACTATTTAATTAGAGAAGAAAGGGAGAGGCTTGCTTTCAGGATGAAGGAAAGTTTCCTAGCCTGAAAAGAATATGCTCAGAGCTTTTGGGTTGTCATCATAGTCACCAATCTTGCTTCTTATATTTTGATAAAAGAGGGATTGAGAACCGGACATTGAGAACAATTTAGTTCTTCAGCAGAATGTCTTCAAAGGCATTCTGACAAGGGGCAGGTTTGAATTTGAGCTGAGAGCAGAAATAGGTGCACTTCAGATAAAACAGAAGAAGAGAGAATTCTGGAATCCAATTCTTCAAATGAGAAGTGTGAAGTTTGCTTGTCTTGAAGAGAATAAAAATATATCAAATAGTCTTTTTTTCTTCTTTTTCATTTTAACAAACTAGTCTTGAAATGGAAGAGTCCAATATTATTTTTTATACAATTTTTAACCCAGCAATCCTCCCTTTCAGAGCTCAAAAGAATTGTAAGATGAATCCAGGTGTTGTTATTATTCCTTATCCCAAATTATTTTTCACTTGTCCAAAGAAAGCAGGCTTCAGAGAAAGCACAGGTTGCTCGTGATAGGTCTAGAGTGTTCAAGTTTTTTTGGAGTGTGGCAAAGTGATAAAACCAAGGAAATTTAAATCGGCACATTAAAGCTCATAATACCATCTAGTGTTTTTATAACTCTTCAGTTTACAAAGTGCTTTCCCTCCTTTGACCTCATTTAGACCTTCAAACAATTCTATGAAATTGCTCTTTGCTGGCTTCAATTTTATAGATGAACAAGCAAACTCATAAAGTGAAAGGACCTACAGAAAGTTGTATTTAGCAAATGGAGAAGCTGGCGCTTGAAAACAAGTGTCATTTTTCTCCTTTATTAGCTCGGTGAACTGCCCAATATCTCTCCTACCCATTCAACTTTATTTTATAATAGTCTAATGCCCAATATTGGGGGTCTTCTTTAAGTCAAGGCACTTATGTCACTATCCCCTCAACATTGGCCAACATCTCTCAACTGCCACCACCTCAGCTTCAACTCTTAGTAAATCTATATTCAGCAGAGAGAAATCCCACCTGATCATACGATCATCTGCTGTGCTGAACCCCACTGTTGCACTCACTGTCAATCCGTTTCTCTGAGGGTCTTCTCCTTAGCTGACACTCTACTCTTCTAAAGCATGATATCTTTTTTCCTAAGGATTGATCCCTCTTAATAACATATTCAAAATATGAGAAACAAGTCTCACATCCTTGCCTCTAAAGCACTTTGGCTGCATTGCTTCTAAGACAGGGGTGTTTTGGTTTTTTTACAGTCTGTGGTATAGTCAGTATTCTTTACCAAATCCACAATTCAAAAGCATTGGTCTTCTGAAACCCACAGCGTCCCTTTTCAGCAGGAAGTAGCTAACAGAATACGCCGTCCCATTTTCCTTATGACTCAGGGTGAAGTCTCTCTCAGGGAGGAGTGATAGGGAATGGCAAAGGATACACTGACAAAGAAGATTAATCAGAACTGGCTTTGACAAGCACTGTGGCATTTGGACAAGAACAAACTGGGAGGAGGGTAGAGAGAATAGTGCAACAATGAATGAGTGGAAGCCCAAAATCTCTGTAAATGTTTATGAAAATTAATAAAATATAATTATAGGGAAAAAAAAGCATTGGTCTTGTTAGATAAACAAGTGAATAAAATTATTGAGAGCACATTTCAAGTGTCTTTTGAGGTGTTTCAAATGCACAATTTTTATGTCATTACAATAACCCTAGATTATCACCTCCTTCTACACAAGGAAACTAAGGCTCAGAAAAATGTTCTCTCTACTTCTCTCTTTTCCCACTTTCTTTATCTACAGTGTCCAGCACAACTTGACTGTTGAGTATTTGAGACATGGCTAGTCCAAACTGAGAGCTATTTTTTTTCCTTAAGTAAAATCTTTGAGATGTATTTTTATATGTCAGATAGATAACATATTTACTAAACAAGAAAGTAAAATATATCATTAAAAGTTATTTTTATTGATCACTAGTTGAAATCACAAAATTTTGGGTAGTTGAGTTAAATAAAACGTGTTAAATAAAACTTATGCAGTGAAAATTACTTTCTCTTATTTCTCTTTTTAATATATGGCTCCGATGTCTTAATTTAAACCTGTGGCTCCCATTTATGACTTTTATTCCAATTAGATATTCCTAGTTTAAATATCCTCTGTTATCTTCTAATCACTAGCTTCTTAAATACAATATACATTTATAAACCGCTTGAAGCATGCAGGCCATGGAATGTAATATTTCCTTATTGTTGCTTTTCATTCTTACATGGAAGAGAAGTGCAGGATATGATTCTGCCTCCAATCTTTTTTAAAATTTGATTCAATTTTGTTATTCATTCAAGTTCTCATTCTCTCCTTGGAATTACATCTTTGTATCTCTTCTCTCTCATCTTTATCTATTTAACAAAAAACCGTAAACTCATTGTCTTCAAGGGGGAATCTACTCATAAATGACCCACAAGCAAGTTTCCCAAAGACTTTTCAGGAGGATGAAACACAGATGGATACCCACCTCCAGAGAGGCACAACACAATGCTATTAAGTACAATTTTTACACTACCTCATTCAACATTTCTGCACCTATTCCATGAAGCGTCTACTCCACGGGGAGCGGCACTGTTAACCCACAGGTGGCACCTCTCTGGCAGCTCAGATCTGCAATTTACAGCCTTTAAAAGCCCATTGGGTCTGACATCAGGGTGGGGGTATGACAGAAAAAACTGGATAAATTATGTATATTGTGTTGAAACAGATGAGGGAAAGAACAGATTAGAAGTGATATATGATTGAGTATTATGGTTAGCACAGGAATCCAGAATTAAGGTTGCATAGAGAAGTGTACTCGAGGTCGGGAGTGGGGGGAAGGGACGTGGGAATTGTATACTAATGAAGGAATGTTTTTTTCTTTTTTTTTTTTCTCTCTCTTCGGAGGGAGAGCTGGTGGGGAGGGGTGGGAAGGGAGAAAATTGCAGCAATGAATGAATGGAAATCCAAAATCTCTGTAAAAAAAAATAATAAAAAAAATAAATAAGAAATAGGAAAAAAAGCCCATTGGGGAAAAAAATTAATAAATTTTTTTTAAAGAAAGCCCATTGGAGGAAGCCCATTTGTGAGTCAGTTCTTACTGGTGGTCATGAGATGATAATGACAATACTAGAACATGCGTTCTCCCTAAATATTGTCTTAGTACTCCAACTTGCCTTCTTGAGGACCTCCATAACTACTCTTTTCTTCATCCCAAATGAAGGGGAAAAAAATGCAATTAAACTCTACTCTTCCAATAGGATATGTGTCATGCTCACACTTTGGGGATCACAGCCACCTCAAACCAGGTTAAGTCAAATGGAGGAGACACAATTCTGTTCTAGATTAATGGCAATAAATAGATGGAAGTCCCATCTACTATAACTCTTTCATGAATCTTACAGTAGATGGTCTTCTATCAAATATGACTAATTCACATAAGTCTTCTAAAATGACATCAACATCATTTAATAAGAAAAGAGATTAAACAAAATGCACAATGCAGATCTTTCTAGTTTAAAAACTAGCAAATTCTAAACTCCTCTCTCACTTTCAGTCTAATGGAATCATTCACTCTCTTAGCTCCTGGTTCTCAAAAGTATAACCTTTTCTATTTTATGCTTCATAATTAATTGTCCGTGTGGCTGACTCGCCAGCTCTACTCTGAGCTCTTAAAAGGAGATGATTATCTTTTTACCCTTTGTGTTTAAAAGAGTATACAGTGCAAAGTCGTGGCTTAGGAAATGTATTTTTAATTGAATGACTTCGCTGACCCATTTTTCCCATGGAAAATCTAAGGAAACACTCAAATGTGTAAAGGTTACTCTGTAGACCTTATATAATTTAGAGTTGTAGCCGCACAAAAGGACATTTTTAAAGGACAACCTTAATAGGAGAAGTTTTTTGCCAAGTCATCGTGTTCTAGTTAAGGCGACAAAAATAGAAGCCATTTAGGAGGATCGAATCATTGTGATTCTAACAGCTGGCCTCATCAAATTAGGCAAGGCCAAGGGTCCAAACGCAGCCACCTGGGAGGTTAAAAACAGCCACAACATTTGTTTTCATATTTTCTATGATGCTGTTGTTTAAACTGCAGAAGAAGAGTACTTATGACAAATATTCTATGGCCTGCAAAGCTGAAGAGAATTACTATCAGAACCTTTACATTAGCTACCAAACAAAAGCCTTGCAATCCAGTTTTTTTTCTAATTCTCAGTGACCCCATAGGGGAGAACTAAACTGTCCCACATAGTTTTCGAAGCTGAAATTTCAAAGGAAACAAGTTGCCACATCATTTTCCCACTTACATTAACCACACTCTGGTGGCACAATGGTTATATGTTGGCTATTAGCTAAAAGAGTGACTTGTTCAAATCTACCAGCTACCTGGAGAAAAATGAGATAGTCTATTCCCATTAAGATTTACAGTCTCTGAAACATAATGTACTCGACTCAGTGGATTGGGATTAAATCAGTATTCTTTACTTGCAAATCAAGCAAGGAGAGCAGCTGTATCAAAAGAAGACTTTATCTAATCCAAGAGCTTTCTTAATAATTGAGAATGTTACACATTGGGTTGTTAGCTTAAAGGTCAACGATTCAAATCCACCACAGGAGAAAGATGGGCAGTCTACTCCCACAAAGATTTACATCCTTGGAAAACCAACAGAAGGTTTCTTTGAGTCAGAATTGACTTGATGTAGTGGTTCGCTCCATTTCTTTAATCTCTAGTTCCCTTCCTCTGCATACAAATGCGTCCGTAGGTTTTACAAGATTATTAAATTCAGAGTGTCATTCCAACATAACATAAACAAAATCCAATTGCATCTCTTAAATTTGAGAAGTTTAGTGTCTTAGAAAGAGGAAGTACTTGGGAAGTAGACAGATCTCAGTTTAAAGCCAAGCCTTACCATTTCTAGTGATATTATTACTTCAGAAGATGACAGAACCACTGAGCTTAATTCTCCTCATGTGTAAAACTATAACATTGTATTAAAAATTACATAAAAGAATGGTTCTATACCAAATATGACCACCACATAGCAAGAAGTCAATGTTATTGTTTTAATATCGCTTCAGAACCAACCCATAGCTGACCCTCCAGCAGGTATTCAGAGGCAGCTAATTGCACAGAAGGAGATTGCCCATCTTTCTCCTGTGGGGTAGCTGCTGGATTTGAACCATGGGCAGTACCTTTGGGCTACTGGTGCAGCTCCTTACCACTTGTCCACCAAAGCACACTTGGAGCTCGAGATAAATGATGTTTATGGTTAAAAATAATGTTAATGAGCACCATCAAATATTAATATGATTGACTAATGACTTGGTAGGGGAAAAGTTTATCTATTTATGTGGTAGATTGTCAAAGGACCTAGAAAAAGTTTGCAAAAGAGCATTTGGTACATTTTTCTATTTGTATGAATAACATAACTTACGACACTAACAAGCTTGATTTAAAAAAAAAAAACCCAAGAAAACCAACAACACATTTAGTTACATTTAAAAATTACACCTGATGGCTCTTAAAATGCTAATGAAAATGCTAGTGGTTCAAATCCACCACCAAATGGGAGAAAAATGAAACATTCGTGGCCTCAGAAACACTATCAGGCAGTTTGACTCTCATCTATAGGGTCACTATGAGTCAAAATGGACTTGGTGACAATTGACTCTTATATGTATCTTTTCCTATGCACTGAGCATTTACCTTCTCTGGACGTTTTTATCAAGTTGTTGACTTTTTTCTACATTATCAAGTCCAAAATAACTGGAGGGTTGATGTATTCATTACTTTTCATTTATAAAACTCTGTAGTGATAGATTGACAAACAGGAATTAAAACCTGATCCACTTGTACTTCATAGGTCCCTAATTGTCACAATGAAAAATGTTAGAAAAAATGGAGTAAAATTGCTGTCTTTAAAAATAGGCACTTAAAAATATGTATGCACGTATTAAGAAGAGCTAATCTTGACTGTGAGTGACAGAAATCAGGTACATAATGCCAACAACAGGGAACAGTAGGGCCCATCTGGTTTTTACAGAATTGTTCTTAGAGCTGACAAAGACGTTATGAGCCATGAACAACTTGTCCGTGGATCATACATAAATCAGAGCCCTAATTAGTTGGTTCACATTGGATATGGTTGGTTTATGAGGCACCAGACGGGAAAGATCAGTGCCTGCCTGACTTCAGAATGAGTTCATGTTAGAATGTTGGCAGCAGGGCAAGTATATCTTAATAACACGTTCCAGTAATATCAGAATGTGGCATGAATTCCATATGGTAAATGAAGAAATCAAGGAGTTTTGAGCAAAATCAGAGCCCATGGAACTCTACAAGGTTGACCCACCCTACTAGGTTTCTATTATTTTGTCATGTGCTTAATATTATTTGTTGAGTTTACATAACTATTTTTCTTGATGATTGTTGTGAAATACAGGTAATTTCTTTTTATTACTACATATGTCATAGGGTCGCTATGAGTCGCAGGCAACTCGACGGCACATAACAACAACAACAACATATATGTCATGTTATTAATAATATATAGTTGTTGTATACCATTGAGCCGGGTCCAGATAGACCCATAGCTGACCTTCCAGCGGGTTTTCAGAGGCAGGAAATCTCATGGAAGGAGATTGCCCATCTTTCTCCTACTGAGCTGTTAGTAGATTTGAACCACGTGCCCCTTTTGGGCGAGTAATAAAATTACCCACCACAAAGCCATCAGCATTCCCTAACTATACATACGGAGAGCTCTGGTGGTTGCCAATCCAAAGGCAAGAGGTTTAAATCTACCAGCTGCTCCATAGTAAAGTGATGGAAAGTGTGATTTACAACCTTTAAAAACTGGCTGGAGGATCAGCAATGAGGCTGTTCTGACTGTTCTGTGGCAGCACAGAAACACATACACACACACACACTACACACATAGACATACATATGTATGAAACAAGATTGAGGAATTATAGGACTACACTAATTCATACTTTTTAGTATCTTAGAACTTGAAGGGTAAACTTATATATCTTTGTTGTTGTGTACCATCCAATCCAATCCTAGCTGACCCTCCAGTGAGTTTTCCAAGACAATAAATTGCCCAGGAAAGATCACCCATGTTTGTGCCATGGAGGAGCTAGTGATACAAACTGCATAGCTTTGAGTTGGCAGTGAACAATTACCACTAGACCGCTGGAGCTCCCTTGAGGAACGTGACATTCCTGTCACAATAAATCAGAAAGCATAGCTCGTAAGGGGCTGCACCTCTTGCCAATTTGAATCCACCAGACACTTTGTGGGACATAGAGGAGTAATCTCCTCGCATGCAACTTATAGTCTTAGAAACCCACTGGAGGGTTAGCTGTCGGCTGGATCCAACTTGATAACAATGAGAGCGAGAGAGAGGAAAAAAAAATCTAGAATTTACTATATGTCGCTATGTAAAACATGAAAATAATCAAATATCCTTATGTAAGATTTATACTTGAGGGTAAAGATGTAACTAAGCATAAATAGTTGGTGACAAGAATTTTTTGGGTGGTTTGTTGCTTTATTGTGGTTTGAGTAAAAATTTACAGAGCAAACTGGTTTTCTATTCATTCATCATACACATTTTGTGACATTACTTACAATATACACAATGTAACTGCATGCTCCCTGCTTCCTCCCTTTGAATCCTGTTTCCATTATTCCTTTTTAATTTTTGTTGTTCATTGTTGCACATTTTCTTCCCCTTTTCCCCCTCCCATGATCCACTCTGCAATGTACCCCTTATTTCAGATTGTTGTCATGCGTATAATGTCTAATCATTTACTCCTTTCGGACAGTTCTTCCCCTCATCTGTTCTATTGCAGTGTTCATTATCTATCCACTCTTTGCCTATTCTCTCCTCAATCACCTCATACCTGTCCTATTTTATAACAGCTCTGTTACGCAGTTTCTGTCCTTTTGTGACTGAAATAGAAATAATGAGGATAGTATAATGTTCTCCAGGCTCCCCCATGTTGTGTAATGATTTATTAATTCATTCTTAATGAATGAATTCTTCACTGATGCATAATAGTCTATTGTGTAAATGTACCATAGTTTTTCTCCATTCATTTGTTGATGGGCACTTAGATTTCTTCCATCTCTTTGCTGTTGTCAAAAATGTAGCAACAAACATGGCTATGTATACATTTGCTTGACTTATAGCTCTGGTTTCTTTAGGATCTGTTCCCAGTAGTGAAATTGCTAGGTCGAAGGTATTTCTATTTCTAACTTTTAGAGAAAATGCCAGACCACCTTCCATAGTGTCTGTACCATTTTACACTCCCACCAGCAGATCTCTCCACAACCTCACCAGCATTTGTTATTTGCTGCCCTGTTAAACTTTGCTATTGTTGCTGGGGTGAGCTTCTGCTAGGTTTTGCTTATCAGCTATGGGTCAGTTCCCAGAGAGAGTACATGACAACAACAATATAGACTGTTCTAGATTCAAGACCCAAACTTAAACTCATTGCTGTCAAGTTGCAACTGACTGTTAAAGTTACAACTGACTGTTAACTTTCCATTGAGTTTCCAAGGCTGTGAATTGAATGGAAGGAGATTATCCATCTTTAGCCCTGGAGCCATTTGTGAACTTGATCCACTGGGAGATGTAGTCTTCATATCTCAGCAGCACACCTCCCTGTAGACGAGGCCACCAGAGCTCCTTTTGTCTCCGCATGCTTGGTTCTTCCTCTCTTCCCCAGTGTCATGCTATATAGTCTAGTCAGTTCTTTGTGCTTGATTTGCCTTTTGTGCTCAAGCTTCTAAGTTTGACCTCAAGTAGATGATAATTCTTTGATGTTCCTGAAGATCAAGAGAGCAGTTTTATCAAAGAGTCTTTCTTCTAATCCGCGAGCTCCAGGAGCTTAATTTTCATACCATCAAGTAACTGAACTGCATCAACAAACTGTATTTTTATATACGTTGCAGCTTCTATATATCTGCTCAGAGTAACTCCTAGCCCAGTGAATACACTGGTAAATTGGTAAAGTGACCGCCACTCTATTTCTCCAAGATCTCTATTTGGTCTTTCAATGAAATAAAAGAAATTTTAGTAATCACCTAATTTAATCACCACAGTAAATTTTTGAAGTTCCAATTAAACATCTTGATCTGGCCCTTCAAAATTATGCATGCACAGTCCAGGGTCATGAAACACACACAGCAGCCTTTTAATGCATAATTGCTGCATTATTCACAATAGCAAAGAGATAGAAGCAACCCAAGTGCTCATAACAAATGAAAGAATAGAAAAATCATGGAATGTTCACACAGTGGAACACTATGCAGCACTGAAAAGCAAGGAACTCATAAAACATTACATAACATGGGTGACCCTGGAGACTATGCTGAGTGAACTATCTCAGTCACAAAAGGATAAATACTGTGTGACACTGCTGCTATAAAATAGGATTGACATGGGGGGTTGGGAGGTAATTAGGAAAAGAGGGGATAATGAACTTCATTGAAACGGATGGGAAAAAAACCCCAATTTAAAAGGAATATGTGATTGGGCAATATTTGTATGACAACAGTACAGAATAAGAGGTGCGCTGCAAAGTGAACTTGGGAGGGGGCTAAGGTTGTGGAGGAAACTGCACAACAATTAATGGTTTTTTTTAAGGGGGACTTGGTTGTATAACAATGAAATAATTTTTCTTTTACTTTCAAAGAGAAGAGTGAATTGGGGGAAGGTGTGGGGAGGGAGAAAAGTGCAATCAATAATGAATGAATGGAAATCCTAAGTCTCTGTAAACTTTCATTAAAATTAACAAAAAAAATAAATTTAAAAAAGGGGGATTTGGGGAGAGGGAAGGGAGGAGAAGGGAGGAATATGTGCAACAATGAATGAATGAAAATCCTTCTTTTCTGTAAACTTCCATTAAAATCACAATAGAAAAAAATACAATATTTTAAAATAGGGAATGTTAGAGACTGACATTCTAGGCTTTCTATTTCATGTGATGTGAAAATTGATGTTTATAGAAAGGAAAGTAAAATTCCTGAGAGGAACAAATGGTTAATATTCTCAGCTGCTAATTCAGTGGCTGAAGGTCTGAGTCTACTTAGAGATGCTTCAGATAATGAATAAGCTTGGCTAGAGGCAAGGATTCTGGGGCTTCGTCTGACATACTTTGGACATGTTGTAAGGAGAGACCGGTGCTTGGAGAAGGACATCATGCTTGGGAGGGTGGAGGGACAGCTCAGGAGGGGAAGACCCTCTATGAGGTGGATTGATTCAGTGACTGGGGTAATCGGGATGGGTGTGTCAGAGGCAGTGCGGTTGGCGCAGGATAGAGCACGGTTTAGGGCTGTTGTGCATAGGGTCGCTATGAGTCGAAAACGACTCGACGGCACATAACAACAACAACAACAGTTACTTCTGATAAAAAAAAAAAAAAAACAAACCCGCCCTTGAAAATCCTATAGGACACAGTTCTAGTCTGAGATACCTGGGGAGGTAACTGGTAATCGTTATAGATAGGACGACACCGGACAGAACAGTGTTCAGATTGGTTGTTAATAAGGTCGCTACGAGTCATACTTGACTCAATAGTACCTAACAACAGAAACAACCTGATGCCACCAGATTATCAGTCATCTAATCTCAAACTTTACGTTCTTCTTGTAAACGCTGGCAAACTCAACAGAGTAAAAAGCAAATTAGAAAGCTGGCAGTAAAACGCATTAGTGTTGGAATTTCTTTGTCTGTAGACATAGCTTCGCTTGGGGAGATTAAGAGGTTGCCAGATTAGCTGTCGCGCCTGTTGAGACACTGAGCTGCTGCTTGACTGTGGAGGGTATAATTACACATTCGCTTCCCTCACCTGCACTTCACAAGCTACACAGGCAAAATGATCTCAGAGCTTAAGCGCCAGTTAGCACCTGATGTTACTTCTCAAAAAGAATCTAGTCCAAGTTGTAAATCTTACAAAGTAGACCATAAGGCCTTTCTGTTCAAATGTGTCTGCTGTAATGTGGCTGCCATTAACTGTGAAAGTTAGCAGTTAACACGGTGCTGGCAGTGTATTGTTTTCATTCATCCAACAGATATTACTGAGGATTTGTTAGGTAGTAAGCATTGGACTAAGTTCTGTGATTGGGGTCAACCCACCAGCGGCTCCATGGAAGATGGGAAGTCTCTGTGATAAAGATTTGTAGAAACCTCATTGAGAGTTGCTGTGAGTCAGAACAAACTCAACAACGGGCTGCTTTTAAGGTAATAGGAGGATCTGTAACACGTTGCTATACCCTATCTACATGTAGATTTGCTAGGAGGCGTGTGTAGGAGTTCCAGATGCTCTAGCTTTAAGTTGATCCCTGATACCCATTGAAGTGTGTGTGTGTGTGTGTGTGTGTGTGTGTGTGTGTGTGTGTGTGTATGACAAGTTTAACAAACTAATATTTGCAATGACCATGTGCTAAGATTAAAGTGTGTGTGTGGGGGGTGGATCAGTAATGTCTGGATGGATTTCACAGAGGATAAGAACCTTGACATGAGTCTCAAAGGGATATGCTAGCTGTAACTTGAAGGATCAAGGACTCCAGACACGTGAATGGCACGGAGTTGGAAATCAGAAGTCAAGCTCAAGATCAACAGATTGGTCTATTTGGCAGTGTAAGATCCCTGGGGGAAGAGTGCCTAATATATTCTCCTACTAGCCAAGAGGTCAGCAGCTTGAATCTACCAGTTGTTCCACAGGTAAAAGATAGGTACTCTCTTCCTATAATGATTTATAGCCTCTGAAACTCCATGGAGGGTCCCTATGATTTGGAAATGACTCAGTGTCAGGGGCTCTCAGTTTGGTTTCACTCTTATCAGTGATAAGAGATTAAAAAAGTATTATCAATAAGGACAAATTAGGGAGGAACTTAACTTCATGTTGAAATTTTTTTTTTCACTTTTAAGCAATAAGGACGTTCAGTGAAATGTTTGAAACAGAAGGGTGATGTTGCTAGGTTTTATGTTGTAGTTGCTTGAGTGAACTACAATTCATGGTAACCCTGTGAACAACTGCCCTGAACCTTGCCTTATCCTGAGCCAGCCTCACCATTTCTGACATGACTTACCCCCACTGCTATATTAACTGTCTCAACCCATCTCATTCAGGGTTTTCCTCAACTGTGCTGACCCACTAGCCTGCGAAGCATGATGCCCTTCTCCAAGGACTGGTCCCTCCTGCCCATGCCCCAAGTATGTGAGATGGAGCCCCAAAATTCTTACCTCCAAGGAGCAACCTGGTTTCACCCTCTACAGGACACACCTGTTTGTTCTCTTGGCAGTTCATGGTTTGTTCAATACTCTTCTCCAGCACCACCACTCAGAGGCTTCAATTGTTCTTCTGTCATCCTTCGTCACTGTCCAGCTCTCAGTTGCCCAGTAAGCAATTGAGAAGTCCATGGCCTGGATCAGGTGAACCTTAATCTCTTTATATTTTGTACATAGTTCTTACAGACTTGGTTCTTATTGTCATTTGCCATAGAGTCAAGTATGTTTCATAGGAAACCTATGAATAGCTGACCTGAACCCTGTCCTATCCGGTGCCGTCTTCATCATCTCTGACACACTCAAGCCCAGTGCTGTAGTCACTGTGTCGATCTCCTTGAGGGTCTTCCTTGTTTTCACTGACACTCTACCTTTTCAAGCATGATGTTCCCTTCCAAGAAATAGCTTCTTCTAGCAAAATCCCCAAAGTATGATATATGAAACTTCAGCGTCCTTGCCTCCAAGGTGTACTTTGGCTGCACCTTCTCCAAGATATATCTGTTTGTTCTTTTGGCAGTCCATGGGATGGATATTCAGTACTCCAACACTACAACTCAAAGGTATCGATTCTTCTATTGTATTTCTTCATTGTAGCCAGAGTGTTCCTTGGAGGCAAAGATGACAAAGCTTCATCTCACATAGTTTGGGCATGTTCTTAGGAAAAGCTATTCCTTGGAGAGGAACATTATGCTTGGAAAGGCAGAGGGTCAGCAAAAGGGAGGAAGACTCTCAACTAGGTGGAATGACACAGTGACTGCTGCATTGGACACCACTATGTCAGAGATATGAGGGTGGCACAGTCTGTTGTTTATAGGGTTATTATTGATGATACTCTGTGGCAACTAACAACAAGAAGGACTATAATACTAGAGCTCTACATATATACATAAGTATGTATATACTTTGTCTGTATGTATATTGTTGTTGTTGTTATGTGCCGTCGAGTCGCTTGCGACTCATAGTGACCCTATGTACAACATATAATGGTATATAATATATAAT
>NW_006399827.1:4685260-4690007 GCF_000299155.1 Elephantulus edwardii | reverse complement strand
AGCTCTTTAGTATCTTGAATTCTTCCTTGTGCTTTGGCTTCTCTACGCTCCAGTGCAATCTTCAGAGTTTTCCTTGTCTTTTCATCTCCAGAGTAAATGGTGGAGGGTGGAGCTGGGAAGTAAGTGGGTCAAGATACAATATATAATATTATATATACATATATACATGCATACATAGATATAGCTATAGTTGTCGTTATGTACCATTGAGTTGGAATTGACTCACAGGAAGAGATTCCCCTCCTTCTGTTGAGCAGGTGGAGGATTCAAATCAGGTGCATTTGGGATTTCAGTGCATCATATATCTGTGTAACAGAATACTCATAATAATCCTTCTTAGAACAGTCAAAGTGGGAATTTTTATAGATGGTGCTCAAACACTTGTTAATGTCAACCAAGTAGGGAAAAGAATGGAATTGAAATCTTATTGATATCATAAATGTTTGCTAGATTGGATATCTAACTAAGAGAATTTGATGTCTAGCTAAAAGTAGCAAAACTTTAAAATTTCCAAAAGAGGAATAAGGGAACACATTGACGATTTAAGGGAAGGGTAGAGGGGAAGGAGAGAGGAAGTGGGGAGAGAGAGAGATGACTGTCTAACTGGGCGGATGGATGGATGGATGGATGGATGGAGAGAGAGAAAGAACAATAGATACATAAATTTAAGTAGGATATGGAAAAGGGAAAGATTTGGTTATTTTGATTACTTTAAAGTTTCAAAAGTTTATTCAAACAAAAACCAAAAATAAAGTTAAAAAGCAAGGCACACTGTGTGAGAGGATATTTTCAATAAATGTATCTGACGAAGGATTGTATTCAGAATTATAAAGATTATCAATGTAACCAAGATATTTATTACTCCTTTGTTACAACATCATAAAAAAATGACTATTTTACTTATGAAAATATAAAAAAATATACATATAGTTTTAAAAAACCTTTCTAGTGGATTATCATTTAAATATTCCCTAATAACCCTGAAACAGCAGGCACCTCTATTGTCTCCATTGTACAGTCAAGAAAACTCAGAGTTAAAGAACCACAGATATTGTCCAAAACTCCCACAGCCTACTCAGATCCAGTGCCATCAATGTACACACTAGTCTGCCTCTCAAATATATATAAATAGTTCAAAGCGTCTCATAGCACTCACATGTATATCAACCAAACTGACTGACTTTAAAAATGTATTTACATGGTCCTTAGTAGCAATCATATTCTTCAAACATAAAACCTTCATCTCAGACATCATTTTCTGTAATCCATATTCACAGAAGCATCAATATTCATTTCAGCTCTAAAGTTGGTCCTGGGTGGGAGCCTTCATTTCATCCTCCTTTGCTTTAACTTTTTGACTTTGAAGCTGACCTAATTACCAAATCCTCAGTTCCTCTTTTGCTAGATTCTTTCATTCCTGGAAATCTGAAGTTAGATTCAGAGAGCAGTGAACTACTGAGAGAAAGAGAGAGAGAGAGAGAGAGAGTAAATTAATAATAATAATAATAATAAAAATACAAGTAACAATGTTTGATTCACCTTGGGACACTAAAAGGTGATGTTTCACTATGCATATAGTGATAGTTTATAGTCTATTAGTGGTTTTTACTCAAGGAGAAAGCTGTTTGTTTGGATGTTTATATCCAAGCACATCTTATTAACATCCCAATTGGACATCACTGGGGATAAAAAAGAGGAAGGGGAGCAAAACTCCTGAACTAAAGTAACTTTCCTGCAGCAAACACAATAAATGGAGAGCCAAGAAATGGAAATGCCCCATTACAGTGGAGAAAGCTTTGAACAATGGTTTGTTGTTGTTGTTATGTGCCGTCGAGTCGTTTCCGACTCATAGCGACCCTGTGCACCACAGCTCTAAACCCTGCTCTATCCTGCGCCAACCGCACCGCCTCTGACACACCTATCCCTATTACCCCAGTCACCGAATCAATCCATCTCATAGAGGGTCTTCCCCTCCTGCGCTGTCCCTCCACCCTCCCAAGCATGATGTCCCTCTCCAAGGACCCGTCCCTCCTGGCAACATGTCCAAAGTATGTCAGACGAAGCCCCAGAATCTTTGCTTCCAAGGAGTAGCTTGGTTTAATCCCCTCCAAGATGAATCTGTTTGTTTTCCTGGCAGTCCATGGTACATTAAGTACCCTTCTCCAGCACCACAGCTCAAAAGCATCCACTCTCCTTCTGTCCTCCCTAGTCATTGTCCAGCTCTCTGATGCATAACAAGCGATTGCAAATACCATGACCTGTATCAGGCGCACCTTAGTCTCCAGAGAGACACTGTTGCTCCTGAGTACCTTTGAGAGGGTTTAGCTTCATAAAAAAGAGAGCCTTTTTAAAAAAGATCACATTAGAATGCTTTGCTATCTCAAGCCACACTTAACAGCTGGTTTTCGCTGTTATTGGGACTCCATTGTATTTGGGTTAATGCCTATCTTCACATTAGATTCAAGTCATACTCTTCCCAACCACCTGCTAAGCAGCAGAGAGTTGGGCAATGAATAAGGATGACAGATGAAGAGCTGACGCCTTTGAACTGCGGTATTGAAGAAGAGTGTTGAATGTCCCATGGTCTGTCAAAAGAATGAACAAGTATATCTTGGAGAATGTGCTACCAGAGTGCCTCCTTGGAGGCAAGAATGGCAAAGTTTCATCTCACATACTTTGGGAATGTTGTTAGGAGAGGCTATTTGGACACGACGCCTAGAAAGGTGGAGTGTTGGCAAGAGAGAGGAAGACTGTCAACCAGATGCTTTGGCACAGCACTGCTGAGACGGGCTCAAGTATGTCAGAACTGATGGAAATGGCACAGGATAGGACAGGTTTCAGATCTGTTGTTCATACAGTTCCTATGAGCCATTTTCGACTAGAAGGCACTTAACAATACCACAAACAACAATATTCCTGATGGGGTGGTGTTGAGTCAAAAGTGACCCATAGTTGACAGCAGGTTTTTAGAGGCAGTTAATCACACAGGAAGCGATTGCCCATCCTTCTACCGTGGAGCAGCCAGTGGATTTGAACTGTGTGCCTTTGGGATTGCAGCACATTTTCTTGCTACTTGACCACAACCTTGCTTAATGCTCCCTCCCTCTACCAGCACAATCATAGGCTCGTTACAACTCCACATCACTACTACATACACAGGAAACAGGCAGTAACATTTCCTAATTTTATGCATAGAAAGATTAATCTCAATTTGACAAAAGTTTGAATTGCCGAATGCATCTATAAGTAATTATTAAATTACTACTTTTTGCTCGACTTATGTATTTTCTTATTTTTCTCTGTTGTTATGTACTATTGAGTCACCTATGACTCATAGTGACCCTATATACAGCAGCTCTGATGCCTACCCTGTCCTGATCCAGTCTCACTGATTCCAACATGTCTTCTGGTCCTTGGAGGACATCATGCTAGGAAGGGTGGAGGGACAGCATAGGAGAGGAAGATCCCGGATAAGATGGATTTTTCTCTGTACTTTTTCTCTGATTTTTCACTGCAGTGAGACAAGAACAAAACTTGAGATTCTACTCCATTTTTTCCCTTTCCTTGACAGCTCTGTGTAAACTGCTTTAAGTGGAAGAGAATCTATAGATTCTTATGGTGGAAACAATAGAACTAGCCTGTCTAATGGGTGTTAAAAGTTAATTAACACCCTGGTTGATTCAACTTTCTCAGTTATTATTCTTCTAAACTGAGTCCCCAGTAGGGACTGCCAAGTTCCTCAACAAAGGGAGTTAGTTTATAACGAGAAAGTTGAGGAAGGAGTTATTCTTTCCAGTACCCCAACCCCAACAACACCCAGTACCCCATCCATTTACTAGGATGTGGAAAGCAGGAGCTACAATATAAACAAAGCAATCTGGAGGACATAGCCAGGTCACATGAGCAAATCAGTCACAATGGAAGGGAAGGTTCATATAAAACGAAGGTAGATGAGATAATTGACAGACGGATGACAATTAAGGAAAATCAAGGGATAGAACATGGACTCTTTAACCTGCAGAATGGAGAGCTGCTAAAGGTAGAATTTATTCCATTTGTGCTAAAGTAACAATTTATATAGTCAGAATTGACTCAATGGCAACCAGAAACAATGGTTGAAAGACATGAATATGATAGAAATTTTAAGGCGTCTGTTCAACAGGTTTTGGGAACTCATCAGAAATACAACACAGAATATTGGTCCTTGCACTTAACTGCTTCTGAAAACCTGCCAGATTATTAGTCCATTCAAACTTGATGGCATATAACAGCAACAAGAGATCTTATAATGAAAAAAAATTCTTTAAAAAAATTAAATATGATTTTAACGAAATCTTTGAAAACTAGAATAATTAAACGTAATAGATTAATGAACTTGAAATTTAGTAAGGTTGAATAGTTTTTTTGAGCTCACCAAAAGTGATAGAGGATTTTAACTCACATTGGCCGAGGTATTACCAACATAATCTTCCTAGTACACTAAGCGGTCTTCCAAGGGTGACTTCCAGTTTTGATATAATAGAATGGCTAGATTGAGGATATAAACCTGGAAGTCAGATTGACCGGGTTCCTATCTCAGCTGCATAGTTTAATACATGCATTGTTGTTGTTGTTATGTGCCATCGAGTCATTTCCGACTCATAGCGACCCTATGCACAACAGCTCTAAAGCCTGCTCTATCCTGCGCCAACCGCACTGCCTCTGACACACCCATCCCGATTACCCCAGTCACCGAATCAATCCATCT